>NW_019174010.1:0-154353 GCF_001642475.1 Fonsecaea monophora
AGATGTGTTTAAGGGACATGTTTCACACGACCTTTCCAAGCGTAAAACACTCCCCTTTTGTTTGATTTCCTTTCTCTTGTTTTGAACCCTGAATTGATTGTTCCTGTCACGGCGAGAGCTGAGCTGAAATCTCATATCCTTGTGAACCACCCAGTAGATAATAACCCGCATAAATACCTCAGCCTCACCACTTACCGTTCCTGGTGGTGTTTTCGGCCTCACCTCACCCAACCCCTCCCTTCACAACGAACCGACTGCTGTAACATATAAAGACACCAGCACCATCCCCTATCCTCTTTGACACCTTGCTCTCTCGCGTACATAGATACACACCTCTCAATTCTCAAACGAGTTCAACATATCCTCGCGACACCAACCACCTTCCCTACACACCTTCACTGACCCATCGCGCAATCCGAGCGAGACACCATGTCTGAACACCACTACAAATTCAACGTGACCATGACCTGCGGGGGTTGCTCCGGCGCCGTCGAGCGCGTGCTCAAGAAACTGGACGGTGAGTCTAGCAAACGCCATTTGCATATCCAAAAGTTGTCTCCAAGCTGCGCCCATCCTTGCCCTCCATTGTCTTTCCCTCTCCAAGCCAGACGCCAATCGCGAGACTAACGTACACTTCTATCCTCCCTGTATGTACAGGTGTCAAGGACTACAAGGTGTCGCTGGACACGCAGACCGCCGACGTCACCACCGAAGACTCCGTCTCGTACGAGACCGTGCTCGAGAAGATCAAGAAGACCGGCAAGACGGTCAACTCGGGCGAGGCCGACGGCATCACCATGTCCGTGTGAGATCCCACAAAAGGACCTGAAATGAAGGGCATGTCTCCCAAAGCAACCACTTACACCAACAAAAAAAGGCAGTGTGCGCTGGTGGGGGGGACTCGGCGCTGGCGAACTGGGAGGACGGAAACGGGATGCCAGGTCATATTGACGGGTTATCGCAGCCGAGCAGTGAGGACGCTGTATCATCTGGGTTTTGTGATAAGCCGCTTCAATGGAGATATGGGCGGCTGTGGGAATGATATTCGATCCTTTCGCAGAGCAAGCAATAGAACAACTACAGTGCACACACAACACTTGAACTTTGAAGTTTCTGTCATTGAGTATCCCTTACACCCAGCCCTATCTGATGACGCGCGGCAGTTTGACAACTTGCGCATCCAGGTCTCAGCATATATCGATCCTTAGAAGGAGAAACCCCAAGATCAATACCCTGCTGTCATTTCACAGCTGTGCACAAGAAGACCGAGTGTGCCTCCCAAACTCCATCTTGCAAGCCTCCGATCATGATCTAGCGTGATCGAAAAGCTGGGTATCTTGATCAAGCATAACATTACAAGGACAAGATAACAGTATCCGGTCGTAATCCATTGGTAGTCCACATTCGATAGTCGACATAGAAGTACGCCGCAGTCTTAAAACATGCAGACATTACCCACCCATTTGCGATGCAGGAATCGTAGCAAACAATAATTTTGATACTGGTGAAGCAAAGTAGCCGTGACCAGAGTAGAGATTGGTCTACAGAAGGTCGAATAGGTGAAGATGTGGGAGATGCTGGTTGCATAGCGTCGCGTTGTGAAAATACCTGTTCCATGTATCAGCGCTGTCAGTAGAAAATATGCCGGGAATGTATGCTCAAGCAAGTTTCTGCCTTGAAGTCTTACCGTCGTCCCGGAATCTCTGCGATGTATGTCTTCAAGGGATCCGGACAGATGACGCTCAAGTTTACCGCTTCAGCGTGCATACGAATGCAGAGCCGCTGTTTGGCGGTCATACTCGGGTAAACGCTGTGGAGGCAAAGGTTGTAGAGGTTCACGACCATTCGATCCATCAGGGTAAATGTACCGTACACGAGGCTCTTGCACGATAGGTTGCACATATTGTTCACGGACAAGCCTCTCCGGCTCCCTAGCAATCCTGCTGTCATATGTGCGAGACTCGCCAATAGGCTCGTAGACTTGACCTAACGGAAGCAATGGTCGGTTTCCCAGATCCCGAGTGGGTCGGATCGACTCAAACTCATTGTGGCTAGAGGCCGCGTAGTTTTGCGAATGATATTGGCGCTGCATCGTGGTCGTCTCGCGAAGCTCATGAGTGGCAGGTAAGGGTTCATACAGACGTACAACAGAATGTGAAGAATCATGAGCATCGTAAAGGGAGTGACGATCAGCATAAGCAGCTTCCCGGGTAGAAATTCCCGGTGGCAGACGTGGGCTTGATCGATGCTCACCATAATCAGCCGTGCGGACTTCAGAATGGGCAGCCACTGGCTGAGGAGGCATATAGTGACGGTCAACAAGCCTGCCAGGAGACTCTCGTCTGGTCACGTGGCGTTCTTGGACTAGTTGCACCTCGTCCAACCGACGTCTCTTAGGCGTTTGGCTGGAGCTGTGCGTTAGGTCAATATAGGTAGTATTCCTCGCCGTGCGCCCAACTTCCCGTCCTGCGTTAGTCTCACGAGGCTCAGTATGCGTTTCAAATGGGTTTCGTCGCAAGCGAGGAGACATATACGATCCATCGGGTCCTTCGATCGATGGTAGTACCGTACCATCACCTCTCTCGAAATCTATGTTGCGCGACTCCCGTCGGGTGAAGTCTTGAGGTGAAGAAGGGCGGGTTCTAACTTGCGCTCCTGCCATTGTTGGTGCCGGGTATTTGTGAAAGTGTGGTGGGGTGTCTGCATGATTTGCTCGGGACCTAGTGTCGATACGTTCATACAACACACCATCTGCGTCTCGGATGTATGTCGGTGGACTTGGTTGACGACTTCGAATTGGTGGCTGTTAGACAGTCAGTGAGCAGCTATCGTGGCTGCCTGTCGACAGACAATGTTTAGAGAGCATCTCCGGAATTCCTCTTACCTCGTAATCCGCTCTTGCTATGCTTGCCGGAGGAGCTTGGGTGTGAAATACCTGGGCAGGTAAGTGCGTGGGAGGGTCAAGAGGCACAAGCATGCGCGGTACTGGAGCCGGCTCAGGCTCATAAATCCTCTCAAGAACAGCGACTGGTCCCTGAGCGACGTTGGAGTGATAGTCTCGCTTAGCTTGTTCCCAAATGGCATATCTGCTTTGATTCCGCCGAGCAATTTCTGCGTTAGACGGTCTGTAGCTGCGAACTGCGGGTGGATAGTCCAAGATGCGTTCAGGCTGTGATTGTGGCAAAGGCGAAATGGCGCGACCAGGGCCAGGACCATAGGAAGTGCTTGGGAGTTCTTCCACCTGAACACGGTGTTGGTCTAAAGGTTCGACGCTGTCCGAGTCGCTCTCAGATGCCTCCTCGTCAGAGATGACAATGACCTCTTTGAGAAGATCATCTGCGGCGCCTGTGGTGTTCTCGAGAGTAGTGTCTTCACCCCCACGCCACTCAACCAGCTTGACGAGTGTCTCCTTTTCCACCATATGACGAGCCTCATTGTATGGCATCTGCCTCAGCAACTTGTCATATTGGGTGTAGTTATGCCGGATATGGGCAACCACGGATAGCTGGGCTCTTCGGACAAGTGGAAGTTCGTTTGCGGTACCGACCCTGTGATCGCCCAGCTGAAATGCAGTCTTAATAATCTGGTACAAATCATTGTTGGGGATGTTGGGGAACAAATCTTTGATGGTCTGTTTGGCATCAGTGTTGATGGTGATCTGATCCTTCTCTTCTACTGGGCGTTGACCGTCCGTGTTGCGATACACTTTGCTGAAAAAGGATTCGTCGTTCGACTCGTCGACGACCTTTCCTTCATTATTCAGGCGGATGCCGTAGTGAGCACAAACTTGGTCGACAACTCTTGTAGGGAAATGGAAGCCAACACGATGTACCTCCCTCGACAATTCATGACGCGCAGCATGTGGGGTGACCTTGAACGTCAGTGAAACACGCTCGTACATTCCTCTCAAAAAAAATACTGGCTTACCGTCACGGCGTAGATCTTGTGGTCGCCACGGCGAGCGAACTCTTTCAACGCGCTGGTGAGCTCAGGGTTTCCGGCGGGGATGAAAGTGTATCCAGGCGGGGGACGCTCTTGGAATGATATCTTATCCCGGTTATAAGCACTGGCAATATGGCCTCGACGAAACTTTTCTGCTCTTACCACTGTGGGCAGTTTCTTCTCTTGGGGATTCCCTCCAATTGCAACCTTGTGTCTCTTCTGCTTTGCTACCTGGCTACCTCGGGTTGAGGCACCAGCAGCACCCTTTTTGGCCACCTTCTGCTTCACTCTTGCCATCTCAACTCTCAACCTACAGGGGAAAACCGAACAATTGGGCTCGCAACATAGGAGAACAGGGGACGAGGACTCTAACAGACTGCAATCAGTTGACAGAAGACGGGAGAATGTCGAGCGAGCAGTTTCTTGGCTCGTGCGACGTTGTTTTAGGCGATAGTTGCTACAGTCTTCACCACAGACTTGGGCAAGCGGTCAGCTGCTCAAACGCGGTCTGACGGAAAGGCGCCACAGGTCTTCAGGCGCAGGAACTCTGCGTGAGATCGAACTTGTCCAAAGGGCGAAATGGAATGTCCGGCAACTTTGGCATGGAGAATCAACGAGTGTGTGAGCCTCGACAGATGCGGGAACTGGGAGGTGGACGTGATGTATGGGAGGGAAGGCAGAGAGATGAATGAGGAAGGCGACCTGCACTGGTATTTCAAAAGCTGAGAGGTTCGCAGTCCGACTTTCAAAGGGCTTGGCGGGCGCTTGGTTACCGCCTCACAAGCAGCGTGACAGCCAAATGCTGACACGTCAACACGCCACGTCGAGTTTGCGTGGTCAGTGCCGCCGCTTTAGTAAAACGAGCCACTTAGAGTGACCAATGGAAGCGGTTAGCTAACATGTGATCCTGGCAATGGCTAGAACTTGCTACGGAGAATCATTTGGCCTCAACCACACTCTCGATTCACCGTAATGTCACGCGTCCAGTTCGACCACTTCAACAACTTCCCTTTCCTCCTCGCGACTCATACCATTGCAAGCAACTTGTTGAAGGCCTTTGTGACACCCTCAATATCCTGCAAGATCATCTGATGACCGCTTTTGACTAACACAATCTCCGATGCGCCTCCGACCAAACTACTAATGTCCTTCGACCTCTGTGGTGGGCTGATCATGTCCTTGTCACCAGCCACAAACACAGCTGGACACTTGATCAGGCTGTAGTCGGGGTCACAGTGGTCGTCGCTGGCGACTAACTCTGCCGTAGCTGCATACGCTTCGGCAGAGCAAGAGGCCACTGCGTCATACACCTGCAGCTCGTGCGATCGGTCGTTGACGCGATCCGCTGGAAAATTCGACTTGACTGCGATCTGCGCAACCTCCTGGATACCCTTTTCCCGCGCTGTTTTCGCAAGATCTCGCATGCGCTGCTGCGCCGGTGGGATTCCTCTCACGGAACGACCTGCTCCCAGAAGTAAAAGTCCTGCCACCTCGGACGGGTATTGGGCAGCATAATGTAAGCTGATGATACCGCCGAGAGAATGACCAACGAGACAGACTGGCTCCTTGCTATTGTTGTGTTTGATACCATTGCCCGTTCCTGCTGTCGAGGTTGAAGAATGTTCCTGAATATGTGTGATGAGATCGTGTAGGTCGGAGACATATCGCTCGAATGAAAGAGGCTTTCCTGGGTGCAAGGGTGTCTTTCCAAATCCTTCGATGTCGATGCTGATGATGTGATAATCTGGTGGTATGAAGGGAATTAGGTCTCGGAATGTCTCTGTTGAGCCTCCCAGTCCATGCAACAAGACAGTGAGAGGCCCTTCCGTGTTGCCGGATGAAATATAGTGGACGTCGGTACCGTTCAGTGTGAGGTGTCTTCTCGACTCATGCGGCTGCATCTTTGTGATTCTTGGGGTCGTGAGATGTGCCCGTTCTAAACCAACAGCAGCATCCAAACGCCACATGTATGTTGACTCACTGACACCAGGACTCATCCAGCCTGCGACACCCATAACCAAATTGGTGGACTTGACTTCGGCCGAGATCCACTTTGAACCCCGGCCGAAGACGATACTGGTGATAGAGTCGATCCAATCTTTTCACAAGCACTTTGCGCCCACACCTTCAGCAATACACTCGGCCGATGGACAGTGGCCGATGGGTGGAGTCATTTATGGTTGGTTAGGGTTCGGCGCTTCTAGTTTTCGAGCGGAATTCGATGATTGAAAAGGGATTCTCGTTGAAGCGCAATTGCAGCAACGCAGCACCTTGTCTCCCAACAACAGCATTAAATCTCTGCCGCAATGGTTGTCGAAGCTCTCACCGAAGTGATTGCCCCGGAAGGTGTCAAGGCAAGGCTCGTTGCAACTAGGGCGTCGGATATCACGCTCCCACACGCCGAAAAGACACATGGGCGGATTGTCCCTGTCAGCCATCCGGCTGAAAGCAAAGTGGACTTCGGAGCTGAGGTATACGGAATAGATTTGAACAAGCTCACTGATGCGGATTTCGACTTGATCTCTGGGGCGTTGTACAAGCACAAAGTGCTGATTTTCAAAGAACAGCCGGAGATGCTCAAGCCGGAACAACAATACCTGCTGACTGCGAATTTTGACCCGGACGAGACGACAGGCGGCTTTGCGCATGGCGCCGATCCGTTTCTGACGTCGCACAATGGCGTCAACATCTACGGCATTCAGAGCAGACCTGCCATCCCGGTTCAACCACAAGTGCATATATTGGGACGAGGCGAAGTTCCCAAGGATCATTATCAGTTTCCTCCTGGGTTCAAAGTCAAGGGTATCGATCATCGGGAATTCCATCTTCCGCCTCACATTCCCAAAGAAGAACGCGAGAAAGGAGCCAGCAGGTTCTACCAGTGGCATTGGGATGGATCCTTGTACAACATCCCACCTCCACGGGTAGGCTGTTTGTTGGCAGTCAGAACTCCAAAGGGTCCGGATGTCACTGTCCGCTGGGACGACGGGACCGGGACGGAGATGAAGATTCCGCCTGGAGCCACTGCCTATGTTGCCGGATCCAGAGCTCTGCAACTCCTCGACGAAGAGACACGACAGCTCGCGTTCCATTCTCGGATCGAGTATGCGCCCCACGCCTTCAAATGGATGTCGACTGCCCATAGCGCCAGACTTGGCCATATTCTAGAAACCGAGGGGCTTGAGCTGCCACGCGAGAAGCTCCCACCCATCGACGAGAGCAAGATCTGCATCTATCCGATGGTGTGGACGAATCCGAAGACCGGTGAAAAGTCGTTGCAGGTGCACGGACAAGGCGCGGTCAAGTTGTATCTCAAAAGCAGTGCTGATGGAGAAGAAAGAATTGTCGATGATCTGAAGGAAGTGAGGGAATTCATGCACAAGTCTGTTTTTTTCCCATGGCAATATCTCGCTGCCACTGTGAGATATATTTGGCTAACAAGGTGGTAGAATCATGCGGCCAGCAATCTCGCCTGAAAACATCTATGCCCATCCCCACCAAGAGCAAGATGTGGTTCTTTGGTACAACCGGGCATTGTGGCACAGCATTGTAAGTTGACTGCAGAGCCTGTGCTGCTTTGGCAATCCGCTGACATGGGCATTAAAAGACCGAGTTCCCTGAGTCGTACGGACCAAGAATCATGCATCAGTGCAACATTGCAGCATCAGACCACCCGTCAGAGTAGCATTTTGGGCATGGTGGATGTCAAATGAGTGGGAGGAAGCATTGTACGTCCTTGTTCCAGGAAGAATCAGTTCCGCACTGGCGTCATTAGTGATGCGATGTCGAATGGAAACTCGCTACTATAGAGTCATAATATCCTTTCTGGGAGAGGCCAAATCTGAAGGGTCGTACCATGATATCCAGAAGAAAAAACCCTGGTTGGCCGCGAAAATCTCCTTTGACTTGATGGTTGGTACCTCTCGACGCTAGCTAGAATGCACGACCTTGATTTGCAAAAGACATCAAGTTGTCAAATGTTTGCGTACCATCCTCGTCCGATAGAGGCATATTCCACAACCAATTCATATCCGCAGGCACAGTCAGCGGTTCGTCCACGCCGAGGCTTTGAGCCTGAGCCAGATCTTCCCCTGTCTGATGCTGCTGCTGCTGCTGCTGCTGCATCATAAGGTCCGTCTCTGCCGCAGAACTTTGACTCTGACGCTCCGCACGGCCCTGACTCGGGGTCTGCTGAGGACGATCCCGCCCATCGGAGAACGACCGGGCAAACTCTGCCGCGTCGAACCCTCGTCGGCGTTTTCTCCGAGTCCTGCTGTCCCCGATGAGGGCGTCACTAGACACAACCGCTCTCTTTCGACTACTCTCGACGACGGCGACGGCGGCGACGGCGGCCCGGTCCTCGATCTGCCTGCGCAGGGCGTTGAGGACCTTGACGCCCCGCGCGGCGATCATGCTCTTTTGCTGGCACAGCTGCAGGTGCTCGAGGGTCTGGTCGATGAGTTGGGATTCGTCCTGCGCCGGGTACGGCGAGTGCAGGGTGTCGAAGCAGATGACGATGCAGGCGGCGACGGCAAAGGCCTGGTGCGTCCAGAGCATCGGGCTGGACTCGTCCCGGCTGCTGGCCAGGTACTCCTTCAGGATCGTCTTGGAGGCCGCCAGGCAGGTTCGGCGCGTGAATCCGAAGACGGGGTTGGTGAAACTCAGACCGAGAAGTTTCCTATACGTGCGAAACGTCTCTTGTCAGGTGTTTGGTGCGAGTGACACACAGACAGACAGACAGAAAGAGAGAGAGAAGGCGGGTGAGACGTACCTGTGAATCATGATAATCTTGTGCGCAGAACTCATCGCAATGGCTCGGCGCGCCCAGGGAATGTAGCACGGCCACGTGGTGTCAACGGCCGTGTTTGCGAGGAACGAGGGCCGTCCCGTGGCCAGGGACCGCATCTTTTTGTCGTGCACCAGAACGGCCTCGTGCTTGGTGTAGAGTGTGTTGGACAGGGCCATGGCGTCCTGTAGCGCCGGCATGATGGCCGCGATCTTGGACAGGAATCGACAGAAGCTGGTGACGGTGGGCTCGGACTCGTCCAGGACGTTCAAGTCGTCGTCGCAGTTTTGCGGCGGGAGAGACGTCGAGTGCAGCGGGTTGATCGAGTACGACTCGGAGAATGCCGTGCTGAACCAGTCCTGCGTACACAGTTCCTGCCACACGCGCCGGCCTGTTTCCAGCTCGACGGCGCCGCCAGGAGCGTCGTCGTCCAGTCTGTGCAGACCAAGACTCTGTGCGATGCGGACGGCAGACGCCAGCATGACGGATTGAGCGTTCGAGTGGCCCAGCATGTGTGCGGTGTTGGTCAGGGTTGTGATGGCCTGGACGGCGTGTAAGGAATGATGAGCGCTGTAGTTGGCGGCGTTCAACGCGACAACCACCGCCTTGTACCATTTCTGAGACAACAGCCGTGCCTCGCTCTCGTCGAATCCCCATTTCCTCGCCTCGTGCGCCGGGGCCGAGGTGATTGTCCCAGCCATGATCGAGAACAGCAGGGCCACCCATTGCAGCGTGAGTCCTTGGGAGTCGAATTTCCCGCCGTGGTCGGTGTAGAAGGCGGCGAGTTCCTGGGAGAAGGTCGGCACAAAGTACGAGCCATGGAACCACAGCATACAGTCGCTGTGGTAGTCGACCAGCTGGTACACCTGGCGTCGGGACGGGAGTAGGATCTGCAACCACGACACGAGATGTACGCCCGAGTCGAGGGCGCAGTCGAGCTCCTCGGCCGGACTGACGCCAATGCCACCGTCGTCGTGCTCAGACACCCGGAGCGCTTCGGGCGACAGCATCGCATTGTCGGGATCCTTCATGCGGCCCCAGGCCAGGAACTCCAGAACGGTGACGGCATCTTCAATGTCTGACCCCTGACTGGGCGACGACGACCTCGGCTGTGCCCCATCCCTGCCCTCGGCCTGCTCTGTTGCTGGTGTTGTCGGAGATTGTGCCACATTGGCCTCTGTAGTTCTCTCTTGCAAGGCAGCCTCGAGTTCAGCGACTCGAGCACGAAGAGCACCAACAGCGGATGCCGCATCGGGCTGGGACCCAATACTGGTTATGCTGCTGCGCCCATGTACTTGCTCATGGTCGGGATCGTCGCGTTCACATTCTGCTAGAGTCCGTCTCCTCACACAATTCTGGCATGGGATCTGTTTGTCACACTTGACCTTGCGCCGGGTGCATGGGCGACAGGCCAGTCTCCTCCGAGGTGCGGCGGACATTGGACTCGTAGGTGAGCCGACAGCATTGTGCTCGGGTCGTCAAAGGTCATAGCGGGACTGGACTGAGGAGGGTCTAGGTATCTACATGCAGGTCAGTAGACCAAGTTCTTGACGAATCGTCCAGCTGATAAGGGCGACGTTGATAAACAAATACCGTTGACACGATTCGTCGCCAGGTTCCGACGCACATCCACACACGCCACCCACTCTGGACAGTATAGCATTGACTGCTGACTGGTCGAGTGCTAGTACGAAGTCTGCCGATGCGACTGATGTGCTCTTCGGGCGAATCAGCAACCAAGGCCGAACAGCTGCGATAACAGCGCACCTTGAGAACTACCCTCGTACCAAAGCTCGGCCGAGGACCCAGATACCAGTCACTACGAATAGCAGACTCTCGATTAGCCACTCATGCGAGACCATCGGACATAGCCTATTGATACTTGTACAATACTCGAATGTCGACAATGACTGTCGGAATTCATAAACTGTCGTCGCCAAAGTCCAAGCTGAGAGAGGCGTTGAACAGTGATCACTGATCATTCCCATACTTGCCAACTCGACGAACAGAAAAAGAGGCACGATGTCGCCAGCGGCGCTCACTCCCGAGCCCTCGTTCCAGGTTCTACCAATCGTCAAGCGCAAGGACCAGAAGTTCAACTTCGGCGCCGTCGTCGAAGGACTAGATCTCAACGATATCTCTGGTACGAACGAGTCCGTGCTGATTCGACATTTGACAGTAGTGAACGTGCAGCTGATATCGTAAAGATAACGACGTCAAGCTGCTCAAAGAGACGATTTGGACGCACAAGGTCATCGTCGTCAGGGGCCAGAAGGACCTCACCCCCGAAAAACATTGGGAGCTTGTCACGCGCTTCGACCCCGAGGCTCCTCAGCTCCACAGCCACGGCAATCTGGAGACGTTCCAGAAGAAAGGTGGCATGCTGTCCAAAGCGCGGGACGTCTATGGGATTCCGGGGGCGGAGAACGTGCGTCTTGTTGGAAAGGGATATCAAGGTAAATATTAGAGAGCGAGCGAGAGAGAGAGAGAGAGAGACGGTTCGACTCTTTCAGCCTCCGAAGCTAACTGAGCCGAATTTAATCCAGGCGAGGATCACTATGGACTCAAGAATCTCACGGTCAAAGGACTCTCAAACGACTTCCACGCCAACCCACCCGCGGACGAGGATTTCGAACAAGGCTTCACGCGCTTCCAGAGATGGCACATTGACGCGCCGCTGTACGCTCGTGATCCCGCATGGTTCACGACCCTCAGAGCTGTCAGACTCCCCTCCGGGCCGGACGTGACGATCCGGTGGGACGACGGGTCTGGACTCAGCATGCAGTCGCCGCCCGGGCTGACTGCGTTCTTCAGCACGTCCCAACTGTACGACATGCTCAGCGACGACGAAAAGCAGGTGGCCGACCACAGCTGGGTCGAGTACGCGCCGTACCCGTACATGTGGGTGGAGAACTGCAAGGCGCCCTCCACGGGGTTGGGCCTGAAGTCCGAGGGCAAGGAGCACACGATTGAGGAACTCGGCGAATATAACGAGAGGGATGTCAAGAAGGTAAAAGAAAGTTTCTTCGACCTTTTGTACCCCATCTATCCCCCTCCCCCCCTGGTCGCTCCACTCCGCCTTAGAGCACCACTCCCTCAGACAGAGTGACACCAACTAACGTGTGACGAAAACAAATAAGTACCCCTTCGTCTGGATCAACCCCGTGACAGGGGAGAAGGCGTTCCAAGTGCACGGCCTGGGGGCGCGGAAACTCTTTCTCCGATCTTCAAGCGACTCCCCGCCCACGGTCATCGACCGGGTCGAGGAGATCCGCGAGTTTCTGCACAAGATCCAGTCGCGCGTCCTGCGGCCCGAGTACATCTGGCTCCCGGAGGTCCAGGAGGGCGACATCGTCATGTGGGACAACTACGGCATGTTCCATACCGCCGTCGACTACCCGATCAAGTACGGTCCGCGGTCGATGCACCAGGCCAACATTGGCGCGAGCAGAGGTCCTGTCGGGCCCGTGCCGATTCCTGTCGACTGTTGAGAGCGAGGGAGCGAACGTGTGAACTTGAGAGAGACAACAAGTCTTGGTCTTCAGACATGTATGTGGCTGTGTGTGTATAGTTTATAGTTTTGGATACAGAAGCTGGATTTTCTGATCGTCATGGTAGACCAGGAGAGATTATCCTTTCAAGTGTTTAGTTCTCATATTGATCTTACAAGACCCTTTATATTGAGTAATCAACGACTCCGAACCGTTTCTCTTTCATACCTGGTACCTACCAAGCGTTGGTAAATGAACATGTGCACGTCGTAACACCGTTAAGCTGATTCCTATACCTCACTTTCACTCCTGTTTAAAAACTCGGCGCTATATTCTCACGAGAACCCGAGCACGGCGGTTCGGTATGAATGACGGAAAGCATCCAAACGCAAACCAACCTTAACATCCCCTTCATTCCAGGACCCCAAGGCAAGACAGATATGCGTTACAGATTATAGTCTAGCCTATGTCGTGGCGTTGACCGTCTTCGGGCTCTCTGGTCTGTAGTCGCTGGCACGCTTATACGACTGCACGAACTGATCGCGAAGAAAGTCCGTGACGGAGACGGGCCCGTACGGCTCGGGGGGGATGACGGGCCCAAATTTCCTCGTCAGTGCCGATGGCGGCCGCTGCTCCAGGCCCGGGATGGTCTCGAGCGTGTACGTGGCGTTGCCGCTGAAGAAGAAGGGGATCGAGTAGCGGTCCGCGGGCGAAAAGTTCATGACCCGGTGCGTGTTGGAGGTGTAGTGGTGGTTGGTCCAGCGGGCCATCAGGTTGCCCAGGTTGACGACGTAGGCGCCGGGGCAGGGGTCGACGGCGAGGAACTCGCCCGTCTCCTCGTCCTGGACCTGCAGCCCGCCGACCTGGTCTTGCAGGAGGAGCGTGACGCAGCCAAAGTCGCGGTGTGCGCCGCACCCGCGCGCCTTGTTGTTCTCTTCGTGGTCCGACACCGTCCGCGGCGTCGGCGGGTAGTGGACCAGGCGCAGCGTCGCCGTGGGCGCCGACTCGGTGAACCGGTCAAAATAGTCCTCGGGGATGTCGAGGGCGCAGGCCAGCGCGCGCATGACCTCTTGCGCCAGCGCCGTCATGGCGTAAAAGTACTCCATGCAGGTCTCGTGCCACCCCGGCCCCAGCGACGGCGGGAAGATGTTGGAGCCACACCCATATTCGCCCTGCAGCACGCGCGGGTGGTCGGCGGGGAGGTCTTCGCCCAGGTAAATGGCCTCTTTGGTGTCCGGGGCCGCACCGGGCTCCAGCATCTGGTCTCCTATCGTCTCGTAGCCTCGCCCTTTGGTTGAGGGCGTCAGTCTCGCCTGTAACTTTTCTTCCAGCGGCAGGTCGAACAGCTGTTTGGCGGCGGCGAAGATGCTTTGTTGGAGTTCGGCTGATACGCCGTGGTTGGTGAGTTGGAAGAAGCCCTTGTCTCGACAGGCTTGTCCCAGCTCTTGTAAGAATTCGGCCCTCAACGCTGCGTCTTTACTACGAAAGGCTATCGTCGTCATCGTCGTCAGTCTTCTGCCTCGCAATACTGTGGAGATGCTGGCAACCTACCTGAGAAGTCGAGGATGGGTGGCAACTTGGACTGTCCTCCCAACGACCCCATCTCGAGGGTGTTATCAACGTGGTCTGCGTATGAAGGAGAGAATGCGCTTTGATGAGAGAAGACAGACCTTGAGTGGCTTGATATGCGTGGTATTGTCTTTGTCAGAACTGATGAAGAGCATCGTCCACTATCAGCGCCCAGCCTCAGCTGAAGGCGAGAGTTGAATTTAGGCTTCAAAACTCTGTTGTTACGCAGTCACATTGTCACATCCGTCACTGTCGATGCTCGGCCGATGTCCTTCCCACCTACGCATCGTAATCAAAGGGAGTTTGCTGATTGGTTCCTGTCTTCTCTCTTGGTCAACCTCGTCAAATACCACTCACGCTATTGGCCACCAGAGATTCACAGTAGACGAGGCTCCTTGCTATACGAGTCCATCTGTATCAAGCATCAACTCGGCCGAGGCTCTGCCTGGAGTTTCCCGTCGTCAGATAACATGGCCAGATACATACCCTCGTATATCTGAGAATCATCTATCTCACCACCACATCTTTCACTGACCAGCATGATAAGACCGTGGATGCAGACAGGCGTATTCCTGGCTTGGTATACACGTTCACACTCGGCCAATGCGATAAGAGCATTTAATGAGTGTCACAGCGTGTATAGCTGGAGTATGTTCTCATGTATATAACACATCGGTCGGTATCCACCAGGAAGTCTCATGTGGCATCCATGTGTCAAGGTGGCATGTTCTCGTCGTCAAAATGAAGCCTCTTAACCAATTCCGAGACAATGTCCGCCGTCAGTTCCACGACTTCCGACATGCCTTCAGCAGCTGGCCGGCTTTTGTCAAGTACGTCGAGACCAAACCCGATGCCACCAGCAACACCGCCGTCTCTCGCAACCGGTGGATCAACGAGGACCTAGACGTCAGCCCCAAGAGCCACCAGACGTGGAGCTGGTACGACTACGCCGCCTTCTGGTGGTCATACGGCTTCTCGCCGGGCTGCTGGTACCTCGGGGCTGCATTGCTGGCCATCGGACTGACGCCAGGTCAAGCGCTGGGCTGTCTGTTCCTGGGCTTCTGCTTCGGGTCCCTGGGTATCGTGATGCATTCGCGCGCCGCCGCCGTCTACCACTTCGGCTTCCCCGTCGAGACGCGCCTGGTCTGGGGTCTTCGGGGCGCCTACTTCCCCGTCTTGATCCGGGCGCTTTGTGCGCTCGTCTGGGCCGGCGTCACCATCGCGCAGGGCGGATACTTCACCGCCGTGGTGCTGCGGTGTATCTTTGGCAACAGTTATTGGAACATGCCCAACCACATCCCCAAGAGCTCGAACATCACCGTGCAGCAACTCATCGGTATGTGAAAACATCTCCTACGGGATATGTGGGCGAAAAGGACTCTACTGATGTTGTCTTTAGGAATGCTTGTCTACTGGGCCATGACATGCTGGACGCTCAATGTCCCCATCCCCAAACTCCGACGAGCGTATGAAGTTCAAATGATTGTTCTTCCCGCCGTCATCATCGGTGCGTCACCTCGAAAGCTCCAAGGGGGAAAATGGCAGCCTTGCTGATCCGTTCGTGACACCTCAGGCCTTTTCGCTTTCTGCATGGTGACCGGACGAGGACACGCACACAAGGAACTTTACGACGTTGAACGCAAGCACGGAGCAGCGCTGTCGTGGGCATTGGTAAGAACAGCCCCGTCTGTATAGCATTGACAAAGATCACCGGTTTGTTGACCGAGCAGCACAGCTTTCGGCCGTCAACTCTGGACTGGCCAAAACGACCACGCTCATGGTAAACCAGCCGGACATTGCACGCTACGCTCGCAGCAAGATGGCCCCGGTGTGGTCGCAGCTCGTCATGTTCCCCGTGGCCAGCACCGTCTGCGCGGCCATGGGCATCTACGCCACCCAGAACATCTACAATGCGTGGGGCAACATTGACTGGAATCCGTGAGTCCCTTGCCTTGAACACAGCCATTGCAATTTTTTTTCCTTCCAAGAAAAAAAAAAGAAGATTCCTTCTCGTGAAATTATGAATCGCCATAAGCTGATATGTCGTTATGTGTCATGCATGGTACAGATGGGACCTCAACCACGACATGCTAGACCACCAGTTCAGCCACTCGCGCCGGGCCGGCATCGCCATCATCAACCTGGCCTTCATCTTCGGCAACGCGCTGACCGAGCTGGGCGCCAACGTGATCCCCTTTGGCGCCGACTTCATGTCCCTCTTCCCCCGGTGGCTCAACATCAAACGCGGCATGTGGCTCTGCTACATCCTGGGCGTGTGCATCTGCCCCTGGCAGATCCTGGCCACCGCGACCGCCTTCCTCAAGTTCCTCAACGGCTACAGCATCTTCCTCGGCCCGTTTTTGGGTATGGCCCTGACGGACTACCTGGTCGTGCGGAGGGGCAACGTCTTTGTGCCGGAGCTGTACCGCGCCAAGGGCCGGTACTGGTATTTCCACGGCGTGGCCTGGCGGCCCGTCGTGACGTGGTTGGGTTCGGTGGTTTTTATGGTGAGTGTTTCAACGATATGTGTACAACCCGTCGTTCCGTCTGGATACCCTCTCATTATCCCCGTTACAGCGGGTTCACGGCTCCGTCGATGCATCCTGCACCGCATCGATATCTACATTATCTATGATCCTGTGTCACAATACATATGTATGTACATGCTGACCTTTTGTGACACAGCTCCCCGGCTTCGCCCAGACGTTCAACGCCCAAGTCGTCCACGGCGCGGGCTGGACCCACCTGTACGCCTTCAGCTGGTTCTACACCTGCACCGTCAGCAGCGTCGTGTACTTTGCGCTGTCGTTCGTGGGGGGGTCGTACGCGCGGGAGGAGAGGCGCCTGCCGTTCGAGAGCTTGGCCGGAGTTGCTGGCGGCGTCGAAGAGGGTCGGGCGGTCGAAGAAGAGAGAGGGAGTGGGAGTGATGTCTCGGAAGTGAATTTTAGTGTTGAGCAGAAGGTTTAGGTCTCAAGATTGAGGCAGACAGATGCTCGGATAGTGGGAGGTCTATTATCATGAAAAGAGAGGAACGAACGAACGAACGAAAGAAAGAAAGAAAGGGCTCGTTCAATGCAGATTTATTACCCCCAGACGGAAAGTGTTATACTACCAATCCAACGCCTCGCGGCCTATACCTACGAGAAGATCCATAGCTCTTCTCATCCAAACCAGAGTATCGAGGTCACTTAGCTAGAGCCCTGGCCTCCCTGCCCCTCGAGCTCATACTTCTTCTTCGCGTCCGCGACCTCCTTGAGCCACGCATCCAGCAACTCCAGAGCCTATTATCCACACGCCAACGCGCCAGCGGGGATGATTAACAAATTGTTGATGGCTGTCAAAAAAAAAAAAAAATGGGGAACTTCATCCCCACGATAACATGGTGCGAAACTCACCTGGTGGTTATCTTTCCAGCGGTCCTGGGCCTCCTTGAGCTGTCTCTCGGCACACTTGAGCTCGTCGAGGGACAGCGCGGCAAACTTGACCCGCGACCATTTGACGGATTTTGGCGGTGCCATGCTCGCGTCAGGTTCGGTGGTGGTGGCGGTGGTGGTGCTCGCCCTCGCAGCCTCTCCCGACCGAACGCCTTCGGCCGGCGGGTACGGGCCCACGACACTGAATTCGATGCTGAATCCGCCTTCGTCTGGTGCCGGACCTACAGATCACAAAAGAGAATTAGTTCTTCGTCTGACCGAATCACCCGACCGACCAACGAAACCACGTTCCAGGAAGATAAGGATCAGCCTCACCGAGCCACATGCCGTACACGTCTGAAATCGTCGAGCTGTCCTCGGGCAAGTACGGGCCAGCCATGTTCGGGGGCAGGTTCAGCAGCCCGATCGAGTCGACGACCAGATTGTTCACGACGTCGGTCTGTCCGATATTCAGCCCGTACCCGGACGGGTTGAACATCATGACGGATTGTGGGATGATGCTGTTTTCCATCTCGACGTCGTTGAAGGTCGTCTCGGGGGAAGGCGAAGGCACTGCGCGAGGATGGTAGTGTTAGAAATCTTCGCGTGTTGCGTTGTACTATTGGATGGGGAGGACAGGCTTACTGGTTGCTTTTGCTAGATAGGGTTTGGAACTGGGATTGAGTTGTGAGTGAATAAGGATTCAGTCTGCGTAGTTGGGTGATTCTTGGACCACGAAAACCATCTTTGCCGCACGGATTTATATAAACGACCACATTCGTATTGCAGCTCACCATCACCTTTCCCGTGGTGCCGTGCATCTCAGCTGAGGCTGCATTGTGCAGTATGCCCTGAGCAAATAATATCCAGACCCTGCCATGTTCCTGGCGTGGGTTATCGTTTCTTTGAAGCCAGATGATGAAGACAGATGATCCGCGCAAGACGTCAACAACAACATATCCTTACCAACTTTGAGGCAGACCTGTCTGTAAGGGAGCAAGTCCAGGCCGCACTGCGCCAGCCACGGCTCGCGGGACAAAGACAAGGGTCGAGATATTCTGACGCTCAGCTAGCCATGACCGAGCAGCGATCTGCTTCTGGAGCTCTTGTGGGGTCTAGACCAGCGCCCTCCGAGAATGGCAGCTCACTGAAAATCAGGGACACCATGAGTGCTAGAAGATGTTGACATCAACACTCCGAGGTCCCTGTTGACAGAGCACAGGGCCAATGACTAAGGAAAGGGAGCTGTGATGAGTGCCAACAACACACCGCTACAGGAAGAAGCGGAAGCAGCCAATAGCCTGGTTCAGTACTTGTACATGTCCGCAGTTCAGCTGAGCCACAAGCCGTGCTGAAAGCGGTTTTCAGGGTCGAGGCTCGAGCCGGCACATTGAAGACACATGTGGTGCGTGTCCGGTGGTCAGATTGTACACGACGGCGAGATGGACTTGAGAAATTGCCCATACAACTCATTCTTCTGGATTAGTTAGCTGGCTGGGAGTACCTGGATGTTACTTCAAGTTTTCTGGCAAAAGAGCCAAAGATGAGGGCATCAACTCCCGTCTCCCCGGACAGACGGTGCGTCAGCCATGATTCGTCAAACTTTTTGTGGGTGCCATAGCGCAGAAACAGCTGAAGATTGCTGCAACAGACTTGCGATATTGCTCTGTTAATCCACAAAAGTGTTTTTCTAACAGCCATGTGAGGAAGCAACCAAGTGGAGCCAATTTTGATGTTGATGCTCTTGTGATACCTCTCAGCTACACCACACTTCAAGTCCCGCTTTTCTCGATGGTTGTGTGTCCGAGGGGCATTGTTTCTGCACAAGGGGTTTCGAAAATCCCATGGCCTACCTCAGGTTGCGCCACAGAACAAGACCCTGGCACTGTGATATGTGTGATATGCGGTACTCATGTGCCTGGATCGAGTGACTCTCATCCGCTTCCGGCTGCAGTCACACGGGACTTCCCCCACTTGCTCCATCATTGTTGCATGATCGGCAATGCCCACGCACGGAAGCGGTCGAGTCGATCGTGATCTCGACGTGGTTTCAGCCGCGCCACATGATTTGCACAGCTTGTCCAATATCACATGGACAATGGATAACGTCTAGCCCTGGAATATGTGAGCCATGCTCAAGGACTTGGTCAATCGCGTTTCAACACTGCATGCAATCAATCCAAGGTCCGAGTCACGGTCATTCTTCAGCCGCGTCACGTAGAGTCTTGACTCTCACTTTATGACTAGCCAATGGCGTCCGCAAGGTATCGATCGTGCCGCCTTCCAAGCATGGAGCATTCCAGGTCCTCGACCAAGAAAGAACCTTGCGAGGTATGTGCATGGTCATTGTAAGTGGGGAGAAGCTTTCAGCTTGCTCGTAATAATGGAGACGACAAGTATTGGATGGGTGGATACCAGAGAAAAGGTGGGGATTGCAAGAGCATAACCCTGCTTCGAGGGAAAAGTGGAAACCCTGAGAATCATCAGTACGTATGGGCAGAGCAGCAGAGGTAAGACTAAGGGGACAATTGCAAGGCGTCTGGTTATGGAAGGAAGGTGAAACTGCCTTTCAATGTCCAAATCGACTCCACATAGTCCATCACCTCGCACTAGCCATTTTAAGGCCGAGCATTAGTGGGAACCCATCTCTATTATCTAATTGGTTTGAGCTAATATCATCTGGGGCGGCGGCACTATTCTTCAAAAAGAGGAAACAGGCCACTCTTGACGTCGATCTGCATTGCTCTCCGATTCCGACATCTCTGCATTCTTCCTGTGCAAAGTACATGCTGCGCGAGAGCACACTCCCCCTCCTCCTCGATGATCAAGCCCATCCCGAAACAGACCATCCTCCACGCCTACCGCCACCTCTACCGGACCTCCCTTCGCGCGGTGAAACACGCCCGGCCCGCCCGCTACGAGATCCGCGACATTCTGCGCGCCTCGTTCCGCACCTCGTCGCCCGCAAACTTCAACCTGCGTCGCGTGCAGAACACGCTGAAATTTCTGGAGAATGCAAGAAAGTACAACGGATTCGAGCACAGGATCTTGAAGAACCTGTTGCACCTCCAGTTCTGGAAGATCAAGGGTCTGGACAAACAGCTGTATGTGTCCCCGAGAGAATATATCTCCAATTGAGGTTCGAGGCTCTGAGGAGGGGGATATGAGACGAGATGCTGACGCGTTCGCGCTTTCGCACTTGCAGGATCAAGAATGCGAATACTGCCGAGGCAGTCGAGTCGAGACGTCAGATATGGCATCAGTACCGGGCGACGTTGACCATGCTGAATGAGAGTCTGGACACCTGTCTGACGATATGAGCTGAAGAACTCTCTTCTGCCTTCTTGGTGCTGTCGGTGTTGGGTTGCGCCCCAATGTGACTCTACCGGAATAGAAATCTCACCGTTTGATTGGAGATGCCTTGGTCGGCCGGACCGATACGGTTTAAACTGCATGGCCAGGAGCAACACACAGCGAGCGATGAGCCACTGCATTTGCAGTTTCAGTTGAGGCTCTCAGCCCGCGAGTCCGTTCACCTGTCCGATCGATGAATACCAGCTCCTCTACCGAAAAAAATCTCGGCTCCACATATCCAGCTTCAGGACTTCGAGAGGAACGCTGACCACATGATATAAGAACTCGGTGCGAAGAGGGCATACCGAGACTGTGTCAACTGTATCGACAAAATGTCACTAGAGGATTGCAGAGAGCTACGCGTGACAGCCGATGTCATATTCTTTGAGTGTGAGGTCCTGCGTAAACTTGTTGAAGATTCTATGATGGAGACCCGACTTGTTCTGCCTGAATGTCAATGCTCCCGCGCCATCTTCTCTTTCTCGAGTGAAAGATATCCTTTGGAGAATCGATGCATCGAGTAGGCAGGCAGGCACTGTGAAGTCAGGACCTTGTATGTGGAATCACAGGTATTACCTACTACTACATACATTATATATGTATATCATGTGTATGTCATGTGTATATTAGGTGCATGTTATATATATAGGCCCAGATGAGGCCCAGTATTCTTTCTTGTTACGTGGTCGTATAGTCGTAGAGCCTCTGTGACTCGAGCGCTCGCTATGCATGTATATATGCATGTGTGTAATAATTAAATATCGACGTCCGCAGAAAAAAACCCGATCAAATATACTCCTCTTGTCCCCACAAACTCCGTTAGAGAAAGTGTCATTGCCTGCCGGCAGAACGACTCGACTTATTCGTCCGCGTGCGCGTCAGGTCGAGACCGGTGATGGACGTCGTCGTGTGCACTCTGTCGATGTCGTAGGGGCTGAAGTTGTAGTTGGCCGCCTCGCTGATACTGCCTGTGCGAGACCTGATTCTCGTCATGGACGCCGCGGCACCCGTCTCGGACGCGAACGACTTTCTGGTCCGGATGGGTTCGAATTTCGGTTCTGCCGCACCTTCGGACTCGGTGTCGGTGGCGAACTCGCTCGAGCGGCGGGGCGATTTGTCGCCGGACTCGACCACGGCGTTGTCGGCGCGCGAAGCGGCCTTTGCGCGGAGTTCGGCCATGATGGCCTCGGCCTGCGCGGCGTACACGCAGCGGCTGCGGATCTGGGCGCCGTACTTGCGGAAGATGAAGGGGAACGGCACGCACGCCAGGGCGAGGAAGGCCGGGATCGAGCTCGCCCAGTGGATACCCAGGGCGTCGAACATGTCGGGCGTGAAGAGGGGGAAGGCGGCGCCGAAGAGGGATCGTAAAACAGTATTCGCGGCCAACACGGACGCGGCGAAGATGGTGTACGCGTCGATGAGGTAGTTGGTCACGGCCAGGAAGATGACCGTAAAACCGTAGCCGAAGGGCACGCCGGCCATGACGGGCGAGATCCAGTGGATGGACGTGTAGTTGGTCCAGGCGAACCAGAACAGCCCAATGGGAATGGCCACAGCTCCGTACATGGCGGGTGGCAGTCGAGCTTCGGCCGGGGCGACACCTCCGTGTTTCTCGGCCTCGTCGGTGTACCATTTGTTCGTCCAGCCGGCGAAGACGATGCCCAAGATCATGCCGACAGCGACGCCCAGGAACGGGAGCCCGCCAATGCCCTCGGACCACCCGCGGTTCTGTTGAAAAACAATCGGGTAGGCACCGAACAGGAGATACAGAGTTCCTAGGAATATTATTGTCAGCGCGGGTTCGACCCACAAAAGCGGATACTCTGTGTAAAAACATACCATAGATGATGGCAATGTAGAGCGACAGTAACAGCACAATCGGTTCCATGAATAGCAGGATCCATGGTCGAATGAGTGCGGTGGGCAACAGAGATTTTAGTGATGGCGCTCCTTTCCCTTTGTCCGACTCGAGCATGTACACCTTGCCGGTCATTTTGGACAACTTGGCGACTCTCTTGCGGAGGATGACGGGCGCGTACGTTTCGGGCACGAAGACAGTACCCAGAATCCACATGACGCCGGCGAAAATGGCCAGCATGCCCATCACCCATCGCCATCCTTGGTTCTCGGCCAGAAATCCCGAGCAGAACGGGCCCAGCGTCGGCCCCATCGAGGGTGCCAGCGCAAAGATACCCATGGCCAGCCCCCTCTGCGACGCTGGGAAGACGTCTGCAATGACACCGCCAGCGTTAGTGAATGGCGACGACCCAAAAGCCCCGGCGAAGAATCGCAGCACCAGAAGGGTTGCGATGTCATTGGCGCCGGCACAGCCAGCACAGAAGGCCGTGAAGCCGCCGAAGGTGATGATGTAAATTATCTGCCTCCCATAAAGCTCCGACAGCGGTGCCCATAACAGCGGTCCGACAGCGAAACCTAGTACGAAGAGCGATATACCGGCGGTAATCAGTTCTGTGCTAGCGCCCAGATCGACCATGAGCTCACGTAGAGTTCCTACCGGGGCAATTAGCAAGAGGAATTCAACGGCCGCGTCGATACAATCCGGATGTTGTGAAACGTACCACTAAACGCACTCGACGCAAAAGCCGTCGCTAGCACTTCGGTCGCCACGATCAAGCTGACGATCCATCGCCTGCCTTGCGACCAGTTGAACGGGTTGCCCGGATCATTGGGTATGTAGCTAACGAGATAGGGATCTTCTGTGGTGCCTGATCCGGGATATGGAAAATGGAGTACTTCGTCGGTGACTCGGGCTTGATCAGCGACGAGGCGGAACAAGGACAGAGTCTGAGGTGTTTGATCCTCGTAGTCGTGTTTCTCAGCCATCATGCGTGTCGTAGAGGAGAATGGCGTCCTTGGATGAGCAAAACGTGCATGTAGTTCCCATTGAGGGCGACAGGGGCAGTTTTGTGTACTTGTATCTGGAAAAGATCGAATCGTCTAGAGAGGCCATGAGACACGATTGCATCACGCTCGGGCACTATCCAAGGGAGGCCAGATCCGAAGACGGTCTGAGTGGTGGAATGCAACTTCAAACCTTCTATCCAAACTCCACAGTCAAATCTTGGACCAGCAGCGCCGTGCCAGTGTCCAACCTGATAAGGCCGTATCGAGAAGAATCTGCGCTGGACAACATCGGCGTTGCCGTTGGTAAATTGGCAAAGATCGGACATCGGGCCCCAAAACGACATGCCTTTCGGCGCCGTCCTTTCATATCGCGCACCTCGGAAGAATCGTGCCGAAAAGCTTTCATCTTTCAAGGGGGATACAAAAAGCCAGGCAGCAGGCGAAGCCTTTCAAGGGCTGATCTGGTTTCAGCTTGCGCTGCCTGTGATCGGCCAAGTCTCGGTGCCAAGGGGTTTCTGTGGTACCCAAGATGCGCATGGCATGACAAAGTTAGACGTGGAAAATACGAAATACGATAAGAGACCAAAAGATCTTTCTCGAAGCGCCACTGACATCAATCCATTATGGAAGTGGAAGTGCATGTGGCGACAGCCTCATGAGCCTCGGCTTAGAGAAAATCTGTACACGGAAAAGAGATGATCCGATCATGTGGGTCACAGGCTTGCATAAGCAAACAATCCAATCACAGCCTCGCAGTCCAGATGTGATGCAGAATTCAACACATGTGCACATGCACACATGGCTAGTAATCACAGATATAGCAATTACCTAGGCAATCAATGCGCAATTTTGGGACACGCTATCAAAATACTTGGTACTACCCCTAACAACAATCGGGGGTTTGACCCGGTCAAAGGAAGGAGATAACCAGAACAGGAATCATTCCCTAGACATGTTACGCACTATCTGCAAGGAGTAGAGCAGTACCCCAAAAGATCTGCTACCGTGCCACGAGTGGCTCCCTCTCCCTCATCCCCCTTCACAACATGCTCCTCCTTTCCTTCTTGACAGCAGCGGCCTCGTCCAAGATCTTTTCCGGTACATCCACCACCTTGTCCCGAATGTAGTCCGCAAACCCCTTGCCCAATGCGTCCAACAAGCGACAGCTACTCACACCTCGGCCCAAGGGTCCATAGATGACAAAATGCACGGCCCAGATATGTGGGAACTCCATCCTCTCGATGAAAAAGTCGTCCCTCCAGTCGTCACCCATGAGCTCTTGCAGTCGAGCCCGCGTCATGAACGTCTGCAGCCAGGGGTAGTGCTCGGGGCGACGGACGAAGATGCCAAAGTTGATGTTCGCTCCCTTATCTCCTGAGCGGGCGAGGGCCACATCTCCGAGACGTGCTTTGCGCGTGGGTCCAAAGGAGGCGAGGTCGACGGGGTGTGCGGTCTCGTAATTTTCACGAGGTGCGAGTTTCTGATACCGTGGAGGGTGGCCGGCGTCTGCAGTTTGCGCATCTGTTCCGTCCGCGGCCAGGATGGCCACGCCCTCTTTCAAATCGTTCTGCGGGTACAGAGCCGGGTAGAAAGCGAGGTAAGACTTTGGAAGTGCAGTGCGGAGGTCCAGAGAGAGATGGAAGCCCGAGAAATGCTGCATCCCGATTTCGCCCATCACTTTCAACAGTCCATATATGGCCGCCTCCGTGTCGGCCTGGATGAACAGTCTGCAGTACGTGGTGCTGGAGAACTGCGATCTCGGGTTCGCCTGTGGAGTTCCTAGGATCTGGAAGTCCAGAAGCTGGAACTGATCAATGAGACCCCTCTCTTTGAGAGCATGCCGCATCTGCATCTCGGAGAGTTTCCATTTCTCAGCTGTTGCATACCCGGTGGCGTTGGTAAGTATCTGTGCCTCGTAACCTCCATGGTAAAAGATGGCCAACTTCGTGGTTGGAGGAGGTGGGTATCCTCTAATGTTTGACAGCTTGACTCTGTCCTTGCCGACTTGCTCGATTTTGATGTTTGTCGTGTCGGCAGAGACATCCGAGTTCAGGTATGTGCCTCCCTGAAGCTCGTATAAGAACTGACACTTCATGTTGTCCTCATTGACAAGGCCCTTGGTCCCGTCGTGCTTGGTGATGACTGAGGTTCCGTCATCTGCAATCTCTGCTATCCCGAATGATAGATCCACAAAAGTCTCAAGAGGGTACTCGTCGAAGCCCGCGAAATTCGACCCTGTCGCATAGGCCGAACATTCGATCAGATGCCCTGCCACTAGTGCTCCGGCCAGTCGGTCGTAATCTGTATCCGACCACTTGTGCCAGTACCAAGCTGCTCCGATGACTGGGGACGCGTCTGCAACTCTTCCGCAAATAATGACATCGGCACCTAGCTCGAGGCCTTTGACAATGGCTCGTGCACCTAGGTATGCATTTGCACTCACGATAGGCTTCCCCTTGGTGTCCAATAAGTCTGTCGCATGTTCTGCCAGCGAGACTTTGTCGTTCTCTCCGTCCAAGTGCTGTGGCAGTTTACCTGTCTTCTCGAGACTGGTTCTGACTTCCTCGACCAAGTCATCACCGTACACATAGGCGATCTTCAGGTCCAGACCTCGGTCATTGGCGAATTTCTGCGCCTTCTTCGCCAAACCCTTTGGATTCAATGCTCCACCGTTAATAATGATCCGGATTCCTTTCTCCTTGATGACATCTAGTGTCTGCTCAAGGCCGTCCCAGGCAGTCGGTTCCCAGCCATCATGCTTACCCGCTGCCATCTTCTCCGCATTTTCAGCCAGATTCATCTCGGCGAGGTAGTCGCCAGTGATGAAGTCGACAGGTCCATAAGTGGCCTGGCGCCGCATCTGGTACCCTGGGTCGCCACGTGCTCCGGAGCAGTTGGCAATCCGACAGGGTCGAGTCGCGGGTGTCGAGCCTGGTCCTGGATCGCCCATCTTGGTAGATGGAAGTTGAACACACTACAAAGTCCGAATCAAGATAGTTGGCAACTGTTGGATGTGTCAACTCAGACTTCTCCCGAAATCTGAGTCCAAAGTGTAGTTCTCGACTTGGCTTCCTATTGCCAAGTAAACGCTGAGGCAGTCCTGACAATAGGCTGTCGTCTAGGATGTCGTTCAGTCGAAAATGGGAGACTTTTTCCTTGTCCACAAAGATGTAAGAAGCGTAGTTGTTGTCTTCATGACGACGACACAATCCTTCCTGATCGTATAGGTGTGATGCCGCTATTCCGAGAGCGTCTGAATCTACCTCTTGAGGTATTCCGAGGCACCAACTGAAGGGATCGGCGGTTCTGGTGGTTCTACTCCTCGGCTTCGTGAGCGCTGAC
The DNA here is from genome assembly GCF_001642475.1 of Fonsecaea monophora. NCBI lineage: Eukaryota > Fungi > Ascomycota > Eurotiomycetes > Chaetothyriales > Herpotrichiellaceae > Fonsecaea > Fonsecaea monophora. The sequence goes on from NW_019174010.1 coordinate 26,763, forward strand.
TCGTAGAATACCAATCATGTTCTCGCCGTCCCCCAAGTCCCTCTTTCTACCCCTCTCCACTTGGTGATGGTGGGGACGGAGCGACGGGGGTTATTCCATGAATTCGAGTCAGATACAAGGAGCCCTGCGAACCGCCTCTCTAGAGGTACTTTTGGCATCGTCGCTGATCCGAGGTTCCCTGTGCCTGTGGTCGTCGAGGAGAGATCGTTTCAAGAAAGACATCGGACTGCATCGGTGAGAGTAATAGATACGTCCATGACAGAACATGTATAGTCTCTTCCACCTCTACCACCCATCTTTTTAAAAGCCCTATCTGTCTTTGGAAATTGGGTTTCGACCACGGACCGGACACGGTTAACAAACGGCCATCATGGGTAGCGTCGATGCCGCGCCATCGGATGTCATATCGTCCTATTCCGTCCCTGCTGAGTCCAAGAAGCTGTTGACCAGCGCATTGCTGGAGAATCCCAAGATCGCAAAGGACATTCCTCGGGAAGCTCATGAATTCGCATCGCGCGTCACCTTCAAGGGTACCGACCTTCCCTCAATCCCCATCAATTGGCGATTCGCCGAGTCTGCGGCGAGTCTGAAAGCCTTTGAAGCATGCATCGTCTACGCGCTGGTGAAGCGCAAATACAATGTGGAACTCACAGGGGCCGAGATCAATACGGACCATGCCCAGCTGTTCTTCATGTCGACGCTTCTCTGGCAGATTCACCCAGACACGGACCGCACCATCTCCATGTCCAAGAATATCGACAAGTTGGACGACATAATCCCCAACTACGACTTCCACAAAATGGCATCGAGTTTGTACAGGTCTTGCGTGACCAATATCTACCAGACGAAAGATGGTCGCTATTTTCACTTGCATGGGAGCATGAATCCAAAGCCATCGCTCGATAGCATCGGCTTCCCTGAAGATCGACCTGAGCTCAAGACCTGGGAGGAGGCGATGCAGCCCTTCATTGAGAAGTTGGCTACCATCGATTCGGCCGAGATGCAGCACCTCGCATCCGACGTCTATAAGCAAGCCGGGGTGATAGCAGAGACCGTGGACTCCTTCCGAGCCACTGAACACGGCAAGGCAAATGCGCATGTCGGGCTCTTCGAGATCCATCCCGCCCCGAATCCTGCGCAGAAGCCTTCTTGGTGGCCGTCGACTCCTCAGACTTCGGCAGCCAGGCCTCTAGCTGGGCTCAAGGTCATCGACCTGACACGTGTTATTGCCGCACCAGCTGTGACTAGGGGTCTGGCCGAACTGGGGGCAAGTGTCATGCGCGTTACCTCCCCGAATCTTGTAGATTTCAGTGGGCTACACGTTGACCTCTCCTGGGGCAAATGGCAATGCAGTCTCGACCTGAAGACCGAAGAGGGAAAAGAGAAGCTCCGAAATCTAATAAAAGAAGCAGATGTCGTAGTTCAAGGCTATCGGCCGGGTGTGCTCGATAAGTATGGCTTCGGCCAACAGGGGATCATCGACTTGGTCAAAGATCGGGAACGTGGCATCATCTCGGTTCGGGAGAACTGTTACGGCTGGAACGGTCCTTGGTCATACCGCTCGGGATGGCAGCAGATCAGTGATGCATGCGTGGGGATTTCTGCCGGCTTTGGCAAAGCTATGGGTTTGAAGAACAACGAGGCGGTTACTCCTGTCTTCCCCAATAGTGACTATATGACAGGCATTGCCGGAGTGACGGGGATCTTGAGCGCTTTGATGAGACGTGCAGAGGAAGGTGGTAGTTTCAAGGTGGATGTCGCACTGAACTATTACAACCAATGGCTTGCAGATTCCGTGGGAGAGTACCCCGAGCCCGTCTGGCATGACGTCTGGAAGAGGAACGGAAACCAAGTCTTCCGGTGAGTTTTCTTGACACGATCTCTTGCCCTCCCGACAGTGAATTGGCACTAAACTTACTGGGTCATCAGGTGTTACCACAACATGAACTACCTCATCCCTCGGTATATGGGAATGCTCATGAAGAACAGCCAAATCCTCCATCCGTCTTTTTTTGAAGATAGGCCGAGCAAAGCCATCGATGCCGTCGTGCGTACAATCAAACCAATCATCAAATTTACCGACGACCAGGTCCGGCTAGGTTATAATGTAGGCACCAGAGGCAACGGTAAAGACGCCCCACGGTGGCCGGAGGATCTGATGACGGAGGTTGTGCAGTAAGAAGACGGCTGTACGAATCCGTATGAGTTATGTTCAGGACTCGCGAGCGAGAAGGACTTTGGGCGATTTGTTGAAGGCGCCGTGCATGGCTGTAAGGAGCGTCTGGGTGCAGTCTAGCCTCACAAGAGCCACGAAATAGGTAGAAGCCGCGTCAAAACGAAGCCAACAGGGGCATAGACCGTTGGCAAAACCTTCCTAGGGCATCATAAAGCCATGTTTATGCAAGATAGGACCACGTTCATTTTCAAAACCTTGTTAAGGCCGTACCGAGTGACGAGCAGGAGATGTCGTCGTAATCGCGCATTGGGGCGCACATTGATCTAGTCAGGGGTCGGAGAATTAGGCTGGTGGCGCTGCCACTGCGAAGGTATAAGTTCTTGCGTTAGCACTCTGTGAGATTTCCAGACTCATCTCATCTTGCTCAACGACATGTCTCCAAGTAACGAGGGATATTCCTCAATATCCACGCTCCTTTGCTAGATTGTGCAGCATGAATATCTGCCACTTACCATGACCTGCTTCCTTTGAAGCAACACGACTTTAGCATGGAGTGACGAGTGAAGCTTACCACATGCGAGCAGGATGTGTGTTTTGAAATGAGGTGATGTTGTTCAGTTTCCCTTTTGGTGGTTGTGCAGAATGTCATGAGATGCCGAGTTGCCCCTGTCATTCTGTCATTTGAAGCTGCTGACATAATTAGTGTCTCGGCGAACCTTCCACTAGATGTAGGTACAAGTACTCGGTATCGAGCATCATCCCTTCCGTCCTCTTTGCTTCTCACTGCCTTTCATGTTAGTTCTCATCGTCTTCTGTGTTATTCGGATTTGCTGGTCCGCCTGACGATCCATCTTTTCATTTGGCTCTACGTTTTGACCACTATTGCGCACCAGCAGTCTCATGATTGGTGAGGTACGGAATGAAATTCCCTCTTTTGCGCGATTTCGGGCATAGCCGCCGAGGGCTCGGCGTATCCGTGGTGTGATGTCGCTGCAATGCCCGGTAACGTGATGCGTTTTTTCAATGCCGGTACTTGGAGCTGTACGTGATGTAGATCATGGTTTCATTTAGCCGAACCCGTCATTGTTCAGACCGCGTGATATACCCAATCCTACGGCGTGTTATTGCTTCTTTACATTGATAGAGTTTTCCATATAAAAGGACTTGGCTCTCACCATTTTTCAAGCCTCGTTATCGTTCGCTATCTATCAAGCACAGAACCAAAACACATCTACTACTGCAATCGAATTGATAACCGCCAAAGCAACTATTGGCAACCAGAAACCCCACGACACAATGACTAAAATGACCTGGAATCCACTCAGCCACCACCACTCAGACACCCCGGCCGGCACCGAGAATCCAGTCGCTGAAGAGACACATCATAGGCGTGACTCAAAGCTGAGTCACATCATGGACTCAATCCGGCACTCGCTTGCCCATGAACATGAGAAGCTCCCTAGCGAGAGCCAAGCTCAAGACCAAAATCCCGTCTCCGCAAATGGGGAATCGGGCAACAACGGCTCGCTCAGTCCGTCCTTGCAGGCTGTGGCCTCGTCTAAACTCAATGAGAACAATATGGGTGAACATTCCCACGAGGCCGAAGATAGCTGGGGTTGGCCAGGTCTTGGTACTTACTCAAGCGCCTCCGAAGCTCCCAGAAGGGAAAGTCTCCGCACAGCATCCACCGACTCAGGTGCTCCGTCGACATCCAGACAAGACTCAGCGCCAAAGGCAAAGGAGTCTGAACCGCCAAGGAGACCATCAACCATATCCCAGGCCAGCAAGAAGAGCCACGACACTCAAAGTGGTTGGCCAGGTCTAGGATCCTTCCCAGAAGACACCGAGAATTAACGGATCCGGGGCGGAAGACATTCACGAATCGAAGCGAGTCCTGCAACTACTTGTTCCTTGTATTTCCCGAAGCACAGTTCCAGACTTTTGTGTGGTGCGTTGAGCGAAGATATTTGAAGCTACGCCGATTACGCCGGCGGGACGACGCACGAGACCCTGATGGTGGGTTTGGAGTTTCTACTACATAAGTCCGACATCAAGTCAAGTTGGATAAAAAGCCATCCTGGCGAGGCTGTTTGTGATAGCGCTCAGTTACGAGTACTAGTACTAATTACAATGAATTCTATCGAAAAGAATCTTTTACTCACAGCATTCTCATCTATAAGTAAAGGGTACAGTATCAGATGCACGAATACCTCTTTAGGTAGGGATGTAGATCAACCTGGTTACCTGGTATCGAATACAATTCGTCTCCTGATAGAATCTTTCAATTGACTCAAACCCCCTTGTCCTCAACCCTCGCTGATGTACTTGTACTCGATTCTACCAAGTACATACTTGGTACGAGGACAAGCACGTTTACCTCATTTTGTCACTTTCCAGGGCCCTGTGCCGTGTTGACCCAATCTTCTTCCTACAAGTAGCATGATCTGTGCCGCCCTTGAGTCGTCATCGACCGTTCTCGAAGCAGATGACAAGCAGCTCAGCTACTCGAGAATTCCACAAGCTCATCCGTAGCGGACCGGACTCACCACGAGCTGTGTCACCGCGACTGCCTGTTCTGCCCCAGGCGCCTTGACTGGCGGAGTACTTCTTGACCTTGGTGGCGGCTGAAGCTTTGTCCTTTCGGCAGTGGAGTCCGCCTCCATCTCTTCCGTGAGGTCAATGAATAGCACTTGATCAAGGCTGGGCATTCAATCTCCCTCCCTTGTCTCGCCATTTGTCGTAGTCGATACTGCTCCATGTATTCCATTCTGCGCCAGACACGTCGCCACTACCCTATCCGGCTCACCGCCCAGCAATTCCGCGACACAGAAGCCATCACCTCATTTCATGAACCTTGCCACGACAGGGGACTGCAGACCCATACAAGTACAGGTAGTGTGACGGCAGCTTCCATTTGATCCTCATCATAACTGTTGTTCTGGAGAAACGACAGTTCCCGACACGGCTAGAATATGGAAGAAAAAGAAGAAAAGTGGACAACCGTAGCCCAGTAGAAGGAAACGAGGCATAGGACTAGAGGTAGGAGGAGTGGCACAACAACAGACAGACTGAAGCTAGGAGGATGGGCGTGCTTTAGGGTAGCCCAGGTATGACGATTCGTGGGCAAACGTAGACGTCTGGTCTTGTTTCTGTCCTGTGCTTGGCCGTCGGAAGGAGGCAACACAGTGCCCTATGCAGGTGGCGAGACGGGGAGGTAGTATGTAGGTTCGGGTAGAGGACAGGCTTCGACCGTTAGCGCCGTGGGCCATTTGTTTGTAGCTTGACAACGGAAACCCTGCGGAGAATGCTGTCGACTACCAGATTGGCTCAAAGGTGAAGAAAGCAGGGATGTGAGCCAACAAAAGTAGAAATGAATTGTAATAGATTCGACATTGTTTTCTGTCAACTTCCGCTAGATTCCTGTTTGATGTTGGATGGGCGCAGGCTGAAGGTCGTCTTGATGCAGGCGGTATTCTCGATGATTCTCGATTGTAATGACTGGAAGAGTGTCCCATATGGTGTCCTTTCGTGGCGTCCTGCAAGCCAGTGCCGTTGATACCCTGCCCAATAGGCGGTTGATGTCCGTGAGTGTGCCTGGGAGATGTTGTGCGGGGAAGCTGCCCGCCCAGCCACGACCTAGAACTTACTGTGGCCCCTGCGCTCCAAGTGCCCGAAATTTCCAGACACATCTATGGGTCAATACTTGTAATGACGCTGCATTCTGCATTGATTCTCCTTTCACATGATGGGTTTCTATCACATTGCCCAACCGTGATCGTCAGGTCACCACCCATCATTGCGGGGCCTTGTCGCCTCAGAGTAGGCAGCACCATTCTACAAATGGAAGTGACAAAAGTTCGAGAATCCAAAAGCGGAATCGACTGAACTCTCTAGAAATCTCACGCCATTTCTGCATATTTCGACATCCGGGGTGTTGTCAAGGTGAGTTCCACCCTCTATGGTACAAACCTAGGGACCTCAGGTCTATAAATCATACCTCATCTCTCCCCCATCAGACAGTCTTTCAGCAGACCAGATCAGAACATCAAAACACTTCATGTCTAATACCCTTCGAAGACTTCCACACCGAGTTACTCCAACAATCTCGCACGTCACCAAGCCAAAGCGAACTCAAACAAGAAACATGGCTCTCTTCCCGCGCATCCCATCCTCATTCGGTCCCTACCGCTCCGAGCTGGGACCATTCTTCAACCTCTTCAACGACACCTTCTCCGAGCTCCAGAAGCTGTCTGACAACGCATCCCGGACCTTTGCGCCCAAGTTCGACGTCAAGGAAGCCAAGGACAGCTACATCCTCGAGGGCGAGCTGCCCGGCATCGACCAAAAGGATGTCATCATCGAGTTTGCCGACGAACAGACCCTCACCGTGAAGGGCCGAACCGAGAGCTTTAGAGAAGAAGGCAGCAAACCCAGCGCTACCGCCGGCGGCGAGGGCAAGAAAGAAGAAGCCGCCGCATCCGGCAGCAAAGAAGTGGCCACCACGGGCTCCAAGGAGGTCGCAAAGTCGGAGCCCCAGCACACTTACTGGGTGTCGGAGCGCAGCGTGGGTGAATTCGCGCGTTCCTTCTCCTTCCCCAACCCAGTCGACCACGAGAGAGTCAAGGCCAGCATGAAGAACGGCATTCTGAGCATCGTGGTCCCCAAGCTGCAAAAGGCCAAGTCGGCCAAGAGGATCGAAATCAGCCAGGAGTAAAGGGACGACACAAATCAACAACGGAGTCAGGATTTCCACGGAGCTCTAGCAACCAAGAACATCAACCTCAAAAATCCAACCTCAGCTTCTTCCTCGACACAATCCGACAACCACTCTCCCTCTAGCACTGTCCTCCAGCCAACACATCGACATCCACAGTGACAGTGCGACTCCTGCTTGCTTCGCGACCTCCACCCACACTCCTTTACTTCCAACAAAAACGACAAGTGTGACGACTTCGAAATGACATTCCTTCTCATGAGCTGCATGAATGGTGTTTGGGCGTGCAGTTTCTAGCTTCTAGTTCTGGGATCTCAAAAAACCGACAAAGGGTGTAACAAAGCGACAAAATAGCATCAATCAGCGAACGGATTTCTAGTCTCTAGTTCTTCAGATAGTTCTCCGTGGTTGGTCCTGTAATAAAAAAAACATCCATTTTCAAAAACAAAAATTAAATGTTCCTTGTTTGAATTGGTGTTTTGAGTATTTGTTCCGAGTTCTTGGTTGACGGAGCATACGAGGTACAGTAATAAGTACCAAATACATTTGTCAAGTAGAACCACTTGCAATGCAAGTACTACTCGTATAAGACAAAACGAGTCCTCGGACTCTGAACTTGGACACTTACTTCCTGGAGGGAGACTAACTGTAATAGGCAATGTGAGTTGGCATCTAGAGTAGTTTCCTCCAATCAATGAGTTTATCCTGGTAGTGATAAATCGACCTTGACCAAAAAGGGATATATGCCTCACAAGAGAGCATCCATTTCACCACCCACCATACTTGTCACTGTGATTGTCCTTATCGCACAGAGCATACAAGTATATGCAAGTCATGTCTGGGAACATCATGCATAAGCACAAATCTGGATAGCTATACTACAGGTGAAAAATCATCAAGCGTGATCCTGGAGCATGAGATGCTCAATGTTGCTCGTGGGTGCCGAGTCCCGATTCCCCAAGACGCGCATCCGTACTTGGTCAAGTACTCGAGTAGAAGTTTTGTTGGCACAAAAGGTGGTCGATGAGCAAGGATTGCTCGTGCAGTGACAGACGTTGTGGAGTGTGCATAATTAAACAATCCGGAGCACTACCACGGCATATGCACCAGGAGATCATTCCATATCTCGGCTTCACCTTTCTTACTGCTCAACGTCGAGAACCCTCGACAAACGGTTGCGTTATTTCCTCGACCCATGTGGTTGAACAGGAAATATTATCCGTCAAAAAGGAAAGGAATGACAAAGCAAAAATGGTGGGCCGGCGAAGCTCGGGCTCGGGTTGAGGCCAGAGAAGCTGAATGAATCACCTGTTATGGCTGCACACTGCAAGATCGAACATCTCATCCTTCTTGTCCCTGCTCGGTCTCACCAACCCACCGAAAGAGTCTCTCAGTAAAGAAACACCTGTCGATTGAGATACAATGAGCGGCCGACATAGCGCCATGCCGTCAGAGGCGTTTCGAACAGACGTCCTGGAAGTAAATCGGCCGGAAATCCTCGAGGTATTGACAAAACAGTGGAGTGTCAAGCACCGGCGTCCTCCAAGCATGTGTTGCCCTATCACAGCCAGAACTCGAGACGATGAAAGAAAGATCTGAGATCAACACCTCGTAAACTTGTCTAAGAGATCAGGAGACGGCGTCGGGTTTCGCTTCAAGGAGGTGAAAACTTACGAATCCCCCCATCCCCCTTAGGCGCGGGATGCACCTACCGCGTGCAACGGTGCGCCGCTGATCCCGGCCTTCTGGGACGAGAACAAAACCGCTACCCATGAGTTGTTGTGTGGGTTTGCGGGGGGATGTCCAGGCTACCACGCACCAAGCATTGCCGATGTCTGCGAGGTTCCTCCTTGACCATTTTCTAGGTCATTGAGCAGACCACAGACGGTCTCGAGGTGACTGCATCCAGAGCTTTCTGACACAGACGGACGGGGAAAGGACGCAAGCTTGCTCCTCCTGCGTCACTTGTATTCTGTTCGATACCCTTGCCGTTGTTGTTCAACACTAGATCCAAGATGTCTCGGAAAGGGATTGGAAGCCAGTAGCATTGTCACGCGTGATATCCAGCAGCTTTCACCACAACCTCATAGATCGACTCTCGCTTGGAAATATTGTCCTTTTACCAGCAGGAACTCGTATCATGCTGACAATGTAGACCAAAACTTAGCAGTCGTTGTCCATCTGCTGAGATGATTCCACATCGTACCGACGCTGTTGTCCTGTTCTGTCGAATATGGTCATTGAGATCTCGAATACCAGACTATTTCAACGGCGCTTACCAAGAGTTTGATCCTGCGTATCTGTTAACAAAAGATCTGACGCAGTGCATGACCACCCAAGAGCCATTTACAGTGCACGAAGTCAAATGTGGCGTGACGGCGAAACGGGAAACAAGAAACAAGTGGATCGGTGTTTTGGGCTGAAGTCGTGCCGAGAGGCACCTAAGCAGCCACCGAAGCCTCTGGGGGTCTCGACCGCGGCGGCTTCCGGGGCACACAGGGAGGCTTTTAGGGGCTTCTAGGAGATTTTAGGGTCCACTAGAGCTTCCTCCTTAATGGCCACGCCTAGAATCCCCCATCGAGTTAGGGGTCCCTGCGTCTCATAGGGACTCCCGCCCCGACGCCCAGGGAATTTTTGGTGGGTTGATCGATCAGGTGCCCACAACCATTACCCAATCCTTCTCAAACTGTCCCGGCCGTCACCAGATACACTGCATATCGAAGGATCCTCCCGACCACTCAGCTGTCTGGACCGGGAAACGAGCCTGATCAGCGGAGCGGAACCCTTTTGCTTTGCCCATACAGTGGATTATCAAGTCCATAAAATGCGATGAGAAACCAGGTCTTCAAGTCCCTTTTCTTTCATCACTCTACCAATCCAAACAAACAGCCAGAACATTATCACAAAGTCCTCAATCACATCACTTCAAGGTCAACCCACTACTACACCTTGTTGAACAATTGTCCGAAATGGTCCAATACGATCAATTCAATGGGATGTTTTCATCCACGTCCCTCCCCTCTCGCCCAAGGGCGGACGGTTCCGAGAGGTCTCAGTCTCCGAGTATGTTCACACCCCATGCTGGGACGTTTTGTTACAGATACTGACAATAGTAGACCAGCCACTTCATCCGCTTCTAAGAAGACTGTCTTCGGCTAGCGGAGCAGGGCCACATCTGTGCACCCGATGCCACCTCCGACGTCCTTCGCAAGAAATCCGCCTTCCACTCGACCACGAATGCTCCTCGAGCGAGGAGGAATGGGACGGATTCTGCCCCGACATCCACATGCCCAAAGATCTCACTCCTCCACCATCACCCCACCACAAACGACGACATTCGTGTCTCTGCCCCGTTGGCGTCGTCGCCCAAGAACACCACAAAAGTGGAACCGTGTCGCCGGTGCAGATGACGGTCAAGGAAGCGGCCCAGAGCCATCACTACGGCCACCACCACAACAAATGCAACTGCCAGACTGTCCTTCCAGAAGAGAACTTGGAAGAGAGATACGGTCTCGTTGGAGAGCCCGCCCTGACACGGCGGAAGTTGAGCCTCGAACAGGGCGCCGCGAACCAACTGGCCAGCATCATGCACGCCGAACTCATCTCAGACATGAAGGCACGGAATAACCATCTCTGAAGAAAGCGATGAAAGGAGCATGTGATCAACAGTTACGACATGACTCCACGATGGTTTTTTGGGGGAATGAGGATCTTATTTGGTGCAAAAAGCCCGTGTATAGTAATTTCAGGCGGCACAAGGCGTTTGGTTGGGAAACTATGGACACCAGGGACATAAGGGACACCATTGGGCACCAGGGGAAACCCCACTACGGCTCTACGAAAGGCTGGGAGCAAGTACGAGTAATGACGGTTGGAGGGAAAGGGGCGGGCCTTTCTACTTCCCCGGAAAACTGAATCCTCATTCAGACAACTGTTTTTAGATGAAATATCAAAGGTTGAGAACTATGACTGCAAAGACTTGTAAAAGTACTCTTACCTCCATGTGATAGTATCTCTTATACAAGTATACGTACAAGTACAAGTCCGAGTATGTAGACTATATGGTTCAATATCAAGTGTTGGACGTATGCGACAATCTATTATCGACACTTGTTCGGCATCACCATGGTATTCTACAAGTACCTATCTAGTAGTATGGTACTTGTACTTGCGCAGTATATGCCGCAAGGCTGTGCAAGGCTCTGGACCCAAGGGGCGGTCTGAAGGGCTCGGCCTCATTAGCTCCGATGGGCAAACCCACAAAAGCACCGGATCTGCAATAGCGATGAGGCCCCCCAACACCAGTAACTAAGCGAACATCCCTTGTCCTCGCTAGGCCCAACAACCCCAAAAAAAATCATCACACCACCATCTGACATCTGAGTGAGTGACTTTCCCTTTGTCCCACGTGCTTATGATGCTTTGCTGAGAAATTCCATGTCGTGCATATCTCACTAAGGCGCTGGCAGCAGTGCTTGTGCGCGTGTTTGCTATCCATTCATTACAAGTACGCTGGGTAACAAAGACACCTTAATGAGCACAGACAGAACCTCTCTTTCTTGGAAGTCTCCGAATTGAGCGAAATACGGGACCATCTGCGGCACTGGGTACTGGATTATCTAATTTGGCCGGACGCGACCGACTGAATCCTTATCATCGTAAAAGTCAAACCGACGTTCAGGACTCAGCATTGGCCTGGCAGCCTGGCTAGAATCAATCCCTTCCTGCAGCACAGCCCATAACTTGGTAGTAGTGGTAACTGAGTAAGTAATGCCTCGTACCGCTTTCCTAGTAAAAGAGGCTTTTTCCCCTTTTCCCCGCATCGATCCAATTCCTCATCATGAGATCTTACTGCAAACCTTGTCCCGCCGGGTGCCGCTATAGGCGAGAGCCTTAGTCCCTCAGTGGACCATCGTATGATGGAACATCGAGCAACATGCAGGGGCGGGGCACAGTTCACTGGTCCAAAGATGCTTCAACGATCCAGTCATGGCCGTCTAAGCATCGAGCGGAATACCCTTTTTGTGCGCAATCCCATGCCTCCTGAGGAATGGCGGGGGTGGGAAGAGACGCATGCAAGCCCGTCCTCACGTGTGGTTGGGTCGTTTTCTCTCCTCAGAAGACATCAGACGGTGCCGGCGTCGATCAACGGGTCACGGTCGCTGGGTTCGGGGTCGACTGGGCCGATGAGGACAAGCTTGCTGGCCACATGTTTGGATTAAACACAACGATCCAATTGATCCGGGTGTAGGGAAGAGCAAGAGCAGGCACGCAATAACTCTCCTCCCAAGTACAAGAGTGGTAATTCCCCCGTCTCCGTCCCATTGAAACCTTGCTGACCTGCTTTGGTAGATCTATAAAACCCAGACACCTTCGCTCTTTTGACTACGAGTACTTAAAAGTTCATCTCGACACCATTGAGGTTAAAATTCCATTGGAAAAGGAAAGATACCAAGTTAGAGGTTTTGGAAGATTCCCTTGATCCGGCTTGCGATCAACTCTTTTTGTCTCCACTACTTTCTCTTTGATCCCATTCCTCCGGAAAAGAAACCACTACAAGTACAGGTACAAGTACCGATCGAAAAGTTCGAATCAGACTTCTCCAAGTCCTCGCCGGAAAGACAAGATACAAAAGTAACAGCAACAAACGACAAAAGCAATCATGGCCGGCCTTCCGTACTCGGTTCCCTCAAACTACATCATCCGCCTCGTCGAGACGGACCCAGTCTCGGCCGCCCTCGGCCACCCAGAACACCCGGTGCAGCCACACCCGTCGCAGCCGTCACACTTCCAGTTCCCGCGCACGTCGCTCCACCACGCGACGCTGCAGTCGCACTTCAAGGGACCGCACGCGCCCAGCAGCGTGTCGGCGCCCAAGTCGGGCACCGCGTTCGCCCCAGCCACGGATATCCGCGAGACCGTGCGCGCGTACCACATTGAGATCGAGGTTCCCGGCGTCACCGAGGAGAACAAGAGCGACTTGGTGATTACGTGGATGAGCCCGCACACATTGCTGGTGCAGGGCGTGGCCAGCCGGCCCAGAAACATCGGACTGCTGGACCAAGGAGAAGGAAAGAAGGTGTGGGAGGGCGAGGGTGACGGATGGGCCACCGAGACCGGCCACGGCAAGGTACGTTTTGTTTTCCCTTACACAATTCCCTATCTTCTCCTCCTACCTTCACACAATACATAACCCTATTCCCACCTCCCCCTTCCTCTCCCTTCTCCATTTCTCTACCAAAAAGACCACTCGAAACACCAAATAACCTAACACCTTCTCTCTTATGTCAACCCACAGCCTCAGGAAGAGACTGACGGCGGGCCCCTGCAGCGCGAAAAGTCGCACGAGACGCTCGACGAGGAGGCTTTGGCGGACGTGACGCCCACGATCCTGCTGTCGGAGCGGCGCGTGGGCGCGTGGCGCCGCACCTTCACCCTGCCCGAGGACGTCGAGATGAAGGAGCTCAAGGCCCGGCTCGACGGCGGCCTGCTGCGCATCGACCTGCCCAAGCGGAGTCTGGAGGATATGGAGGCCCTGAAAGGCGCGGGCGTGAGGATTGAGATTGAGTAAAGGAAGGTCCAGAAAAGATTTGTTCAATCCACACCAGCCCACCTGTCCACCTATCCACCGATAGAAAAGAAAAGAGAAGGAAGACTTTGCTTGCGGTTATGTGCGCAAAAGGCGGCTGGTTCAGTTACAGTTGCGGTCTCTGTCTCTGATCTCGAGAGGGCTAGAAAGAAGCCCCATCATTTTTCCTTTTTACCCCAGTCTCATCTTCGGAGGATCAAAACCTTTTTTTGGTTATTTTGTCACACAAGTACATACGTACCGAACGAACATATATAGATGATGTGCGTAATACAGTTCCAATTTCAGGCTACCATACTCGGTGGTACATGCTTTGCATAATTACCTAGTACCCTGGCGAGTTTGTCAGTTTCTACGCTGCAGTTGAAACACGTCAAACACGCCGAGCCAGGAATGGAATGGAAGGCAGTAATAATTATATTATTACCTCGTACTTCGCACGTGCAAGGCATAACTCCTAGGCACAGAGTTGTACGTACAAGAACCCTCTACTCGGACCTTCTGCTCTAATCGCACCAAGTACCTGGTACCATGGGTAATTTCCCCCATCTGTCAGCGTTCCTCATATGACTACAAGCATGCACTGTTGCGCTTTATGACAATCTATGACATACTCGAACTCGTACCCGCACCGGTACCTCGTAGGTAATCTCACATTATCTACATGGGTATTCTGCTAGTTACCACCTGCTACTTACCTGGTTGTGATCGTAATCGTGATTGTGGTGGTGATGGTGACAACGCGATTCATGCACCGAGTACTTATCTACTCATTTTCCAAGGCGGAGAACAAGCAGGGGACTCAATTCGCAACACGGGGCAAAAGGGGACTCAAGAGAGATGAGATATTATGCACTGTACACTGTCCATTGTACATTTGTTCACTCGCCGAATTGGAAGATACCTACATAACTATCTGGGAGGGAGAGAGAGAGATAATCTAGCGAGTCCTCGGTACAGATAATGCCATGATCGTGGGAGAGAACACTCCGGTGAACAGTGTATAAATAAATAGATACATCCAGGTGTACCCCGTCACGACGTATATGGTAAAGGGAGTCGTGTCAAATCAAATCGGTGTACTTGTATACATGCAATGTTCATGTCCTCGGTATTACATGGTATAACTCCTCATAAACTCATCTCCAAGCACTTGGTAACATATATCATGTGTGTGGTATGTATGTATTTATATACACTGATCAAACGTAGCTCTCCATCCCGCTTATTCATACGAGTCGGTGGGCAGCAAGGTACTCGTACTTTGGTATTCTCATTCTCAACAGGTCATTTTGGTTTCCCAAGATAAGCGACATCTAACAAGGACAATTGCACAATTGGTCGCGGACCAACTCATTTCTTTGCAGTTGGAAATCATCAAGAAACTTCATCCAGAAAAGGAACTCAAGGCCGCCCTCATGGCTCTCGTGGCTCTCTGGCCTAGCCATCCCACGTCACAAACGCCGGTACTCCTAACAGAATCCTGGGAATACTTTCACAAATTCCCCCTTGTTTTCTGCAATTTAGACCGCTTGAACCTGAAGATTCACCATCTGCTTCAGCAGACTGCAGTCCTCGCAACGTACCAGCTTCTCCAATACCCGAACTCTTTCGGTCAATCTGTGGATTTCGTTTTCCATGTGTCGCATTTCGACTTCAGTCTGATTGACATAGTTCATGGCCTCGGTTAGCACATCGCTCTTGCGCACCTTCGGTGGAGGGAGACCGCTGGCCGAGTTCGCGGCTTCGATCTCGCCATCCTCGCCCACTTTGGGCCCGTAATGAGATGCTTGGAGGGTGTTGTGCAGCTGGGAGATTTTGGCATTGAGGTTTTCGCGGTACTTGCGTTCCACGAGTGAGTGGGCTTGTTTGGCTCGTTGTTTGGCATCCGCCTTGGATGGAGCAGTGGACTTCGCAGTCGGCTGTTCTTCGTCCTCATCATCCGAGGCCAATGACGCAGCTGTGGTCATGGTCGGACTGGTTCGGTTTTGACGGCGGGCGTTGGTAGCCGAAGTTCTTCGAGGAGGTAGAGGGACAGTGTCAGGCAGCTCGGTGGTTGCAGTGGTGGAACTTGATGAGCGTCGGGTGGCTGAAGAACGAGAAGTGCTGGTGTTTGTCCTCGAGCTCAACCTGGGCGGCTGATGTAGCTCGACAGACATGCTGTCGTTGCTGATCATGGTCTCACTGGGCGAGGTCGTCGACCCCGTGATGCAGGGGACGGAGGTGCACTCCTCAATCGGTGGCAGAGTGGTGAAGTTCATGCAAGGGGCGTCAGGGCCGCAGCGTTGTGGCTGGCAGCTGTCTACTTGGCCTGCGATGAGAGGACAGAGCTTTTCGGTTGAATCCGTCTTGGATGCTATCGAAGCAGCGATAGGATCCAGGTTACTCATGGAGCGGGTGGTGTTGACAGAGTCTGAAGGTGATAATGTTGTCGTGAGACTGTTGTCGTTGTTTAGCATAGTTGCATCGTCATCAGCGCGTGAGCTGAGCCTCGACTGATCCATGGGTGGAAGATTTGCCTCCATGTTGAGAAGCTGAGAGTAGGAATATTGGTTGTTAGAGTACATGTCTCCTGAGGATCGTCGTGCCTCGGGAGACTGTTGATGGGAAGAAGAGGTCATCAGGCTACCCGTCGACCCCTGGCGGTGATTGGAAGAGTGAAGATACGCCAACGGATCCTGATCTCTGTCCATGGCGGTTGAGTATTTTTGGTCGAGGGGTTGGTGTGAGTGCAGTGTCCCCCGTGACGAAGCAGTGGTAGTGAGCGGAGCAGTGGTGAAGTCCATCTCATGCCACCCCGTGAAATCAATCGAGTCGGGGACGACCATGGCCAGCTGGGGATGCAGAGTTTGAAATGCAGGTTGTCCGTCAAAGTCAGGAGAGCCGTCCTGCTGGTGGAACAGCTGCCGAAAGGGCATTGTGTCCACCGACATGACTACTTTGCCTTGCTGTCCCGTTGGTTTCCTTTGGTTTCAGAGGCTTTGTTCATACAACAGGACCTTCGAGGTCCGAAAGATTACCGTCTCGCGATGGCCGAATCAATCCACCAAGCGCTGACTCGGAGGTTTGTCTACCAGTCTTTTGTCGGCGCTGTCCTCGCTTCAGCCCGATTGCGACCGTCGTTCAGCACTAAACGGAGTGATTGCGGGCGACCTGGGGCGGGTAGTGTTCGAGGGCAGGAGAATGTCAGGCCACAATGACGGTGTTAAGAGGGAATTTAGACAGCGGTGGAGATTTTGGTGTTTGTTGTAGAAGAAGTAAGTCGAGTGACGACGTTGGGAACTCGGCACAGCAAATCCGGAGATTTCCAGTCAGGAGCGCAGAGAAGGGTGTTCGGGTAGAGTTGGCGCTGCCAGAGGGTGAGTAAGAGCCCCTCGGTCACACCACGCCTCCCAGCAGTTGTATTGCCAAGCTGTTAGCTGTATCATCAGGACCACTAATAGTGTGAGAATTGATGCTGCGCCTCGGTAGCGGTACCTGCAGTACGTGGAAAAATTACCGGACGGGTCTGGACCCACGCGGAGATTGTTCCAGACTCCCGGGCATGAGACAGGTCGATTGAATTTGTAATGACGACTATGACACCGCAAAATCGAGTGAAATGATTTGTTTATGACTAGAATAAATCTTCGTGGCCTGACCATCTGCGCCATCTCTGTGGGGCTCGATTCTTCCTCTACCGTTGGATCGACCACTCACTTCTCTCTCCCATCCTACTCCCTTTCAGCCCCCTTCAGCCTTGGATCCTGCGCATCTCCCCGTCCAGAGCGTGAGAGACCAGTCTCCCCTTGTGGCATGGCCCGGAGGCCGCCGTCGTCGATCACCTTTTGTGCCTGTCACCAGAGAACTCGTCCTCTTTACCTGCGAACTGGTGATGCGATCACACTACATACCTGTGTTCTTTTGAGTTCTGGGTTCCTGAAGATCGATTGCCGTGTACTGATGGCTGCAGAGTAACCACACTCTACGCTGTCCACCACCAATGGATGAAGTCGGGCAAGTAAATCTGTGCCTGGCCAGAGCAACCAGATCGCAACAGATAAAACCTCGTCATGAGCCTGCGATAGAATCACGGTAGGTCACACCAACAAACAACTCAACTCAACCTTGCAATTCTTCTGTGAGAGCTCCAAAACAAAAACCCAGAACAAAGCCTTCCTTTCCCCAAGTTTTACTACTTCTATACAACCAACAACATCAAACCGCCAAGATGAACGCTATTCGTCAAATTATCTCACGACGCTCTGTCATGGCGATGGGCCCTCGCCTCACATCCCCTGCTCGATATGCTTCGACAGCCGTATCACATCAAGCCCACCCCAGTATGTCCCCCAAGGACAGACAATTCATGAGAGGGATCTTCACCGTGGCGACTGTTGGAACTGCAGGTGCTGTGGCTTATGGGGTAAGTCTTACCGAACATCGAGGGGTTTCTTACCCATGAATGCTTCTTTGTTTTAAACTTTCTCCCTCCTCCCCAAGCTTGACGCGTAACATACACAGTCTGTCTTTCTTCTGCCAAGAGTCAAGGCTAACAAGGATGTTCCTCTCCAGGCTGCCAGATCAGGTGGACGGATGGCCAATCGCTTCTCCAAGCGGAACTCGACCCTCGACAGCACCAAATGGTTCGCCGAGAGCTCAGAATATAACCGGACGTTGGGCAACAAGCACTAGAGTGTGGCTCATTCCAGAAGATGATAACAGGACATAACGGTGTAATAAAGAAAGGCGTTTCGAATGTTTCTTCTCGAGGGAGCGGGTTATCTGGGCACAACGACCCGTGTGGAGTTATGGCGACAGATGAATCGAAGATTCCCCGCAGTGGTCAGCTATATATGATCTCTGGGGCATTTTGAAAAAGAAGATCGACAGAAAGGAATGATACTCGTGGGGAACAAGACGGCAAGACAAAAATCTCGAAATGCACGACTGAGAGAGTCGGCACGATATTGTGTGTTGTGTGTGTGCGTCGTCCAGCTATTTGACGAGCACCAGACCAGAGAATTCATTTCACCTTGTATATAGTTCCAGGTTACACCTTTTTGGGTATCACAAGGGGCAAAGGCCCCCAAATTCTGAAAAACAAAGAAAGGTTCCATCTGTCCATCCAGTAACATGCGCTTTTGTTTCCCATGTGTCCGCCTGGCTCGAGACAAACCCAAGCGCGAATCTCCAAACCCCAAACCCATCAAAACTCCGCGCCAAGAACGACAGACACGAGAAGCTGAAAAAAGGATACGAGTAGCGAGTACTCGGTACATGTAGTGGCCAGTGGCCAGCATGGGTTTCCCTAAAGAGAATCTCAGCCCTACACAAGCACCTACCCCGTAGCCGAAGCTGCTGCGGAGCGGGTGCTGACAAGGGGTATCAGAGGGCGAATGGCCCATATATCTTCCTCTTGGTCCTGCGTGTCATACTTGGCGTGCACCGAGTCGAAGGTGGGACTGGAGCACTCGGACCGTTGGCCCTCGCTCTCGTAGTCGGTGCAGCTGCTGTCGTCGCTTTCGGCTGAGGTGTCCTCGTTGTCAGACCATTCGCCGTCGCAGCTGTCATAGTCGCTGTCATCTTCTTCGTCACTGCCATACTCCTCAGCATTGCTGTATTGTGCCGCCGCGGCTCTGATCTGTGCAATCGTCGCCAATTGGGCTTCGAGCGCGGCCTGGAATTCCTTGAACGAAGGTACTTGGTGTTGGATGTATTCCGAGAGCTCGTTTGATTCGGGTCTTGTTGTTTCTGCCGCAGCTGGCTGATGTGTCTGCTGTGTTTGGTTTGTGAAGGTCCGTGTTCGGTCGTAGACTGATACATGGCCCAGCACCCTCCGTAATCTGGGCTCCTCGCGGGATGACTCTGTGTTCAGTTTCCAGTGTGATTTAAATAGTAGTCTCGCAGCGGATTGAGAGGCCGTCTCTGGTTGGGGTTGAGGTTGGGGTTGAGATTGAGGCTGAGGTTTAGAAGCAAAGCACCGCGGGTTGTGCGAGGAGAGAGCACATAGTTGCTCCATGACGTTTTGTGTACTGTTTGTTTATGAGATCCCTGGGGTATGTGAGAACAGAGACTCCTTCAGAGGTGTTTGAGCACCAACTGTCAAGAGCAAGGAGAAACAGTGAAGGCCTGATAACAGAGGAGAGGAAGCTTGGGAACAGGTGCCTACTTGAACTTTTTGATTTCATTAGGCTGGGCCAAAAGAACACGAGCCCGTGCTTCTAGGCCATGAATCAACATCGGTGTGGACGAGAAGAGGAACCTTGTTAGCCCAACCCATTCTCGGGACTCAATCCTAGTTAGCCACGTTGACGGTGGAATCGGGGTCCACCAAGAAAACCATGCTTGAAAGGGGAAGACGACAAGCAAGGGGGTACGTGAAATCATTCGACGATCCAACCTTCTGGATGCCATGCGGCTGAGAGAGGCCGCGAGGGAAGATTCTGGGGGTGGGAAATGGTGTTCCTAAGAGCGACTAGAAGGTGAAAGGAGAAGCGAAGGTCCCAGCAGTGGAGCAGAGGCATGGCCAGGAATGGCCAGGAATGGCTAGGAATTGCCAGTTCGGGGACCACTCAGCAAGCGACACGAAAAGGCAGACTTTTTGGCCCGTGTTGAAGCTGCAGGGAGCTGTCCGAGCTGTTCGTGAGTGACAAGCCATTTCCCCACCCGGGCAGGAAACTATCGACTTTGTGGAAGCAATTCCAGCCTTGGGATTTGAGAAAAAAGAGTTTAGAAGGGGCCACGGGAAATGAGATCCATGATTGGCGCAGCCAGCCCATGCAGACCCAAAGGCAAAGTGAACAAAGACAAAGGAAGGAGAATATGATGATGACGGCAAGCTTCATGAGCGGGGGAGAATAGGCAAACACAAGACAAACAAAAAAGACTGACGAACAAAGCCAGCCTTGATCGAGCCAGGCCCACGGAGAAGCCACACGACGGACAACTGGCGTTGGCGTTTGTCGCTACACCAGTTTGAGCCCAACTCTCGCTTGCAAGAGGCTGAATTAGGACTCGTGGGACTCGGCAAGCAGGGGGGCGACCAGGGGAGATTTGACACATGACGCTGTCAATTCCATGAGACAAAAAGTCAAGAAGGCGTCGTGCGTGTCGCAGATTA
The DNA here is from genome assembly GCF_001642475.1 of Fonsecaea monophora. Taxonomy (NCBI): domain Eukaryota; kingdom Fungi; phylum Ascomycota; class Eurotiomycetes; order Chaetothyriales; family Herpotrichiellaceae; genus Fonsecaea; species Fonsecaea monophora. Next base: position 47,344 of record NW_019174010.1, read on the forward strand.
CCGAACCCAGCCTTATCCTCATGGTTGGGCTGGCGTGCTGGGCTACGGTGCCAGCTCCAGAAGTGGACGCGACTTTGACTCCCAGACTCGCCAAACTCCCAGCCGTGTGCGCCACCGATCTGGTCTATCGAGAGTCTAGGGATTGAAAAAGGGGCTGATCCCGTGCGTGTTGTTGACTTGTGTTGTGAGCTTGATCAACCACGCTCTCGTTTCAGCAAAGCTCGCCAGCTTATCATGCAGCGATCAGAGCAGATGAGATTGCACCAGAAAGTATGTAAATGCCATGCCATGGCACGTGCATGGCCATCGGTGGCTTATGTAAGAAAGGCCAAGCGTCGGAATCGGAGAAATATTTTGACGCCCTCAAGGCACCAGCCAATCATCTCCCGATCCAATCCGATCCCCTCTGTGTGGCGAATCTCTTACCCCAACTTCAACGTTCAACATCCATGACTTGACCTACTTGCCTATTTCTCTATCCCTCCCCTTCCATCACTGTCAACAAGTGTCCATCCGCCTGGTGGGTAAACATCATGGCGTCGTCGGGAGGACACCTCTTGGTCTCCAAGGCCATGAGGCTGGTCAAATTCGCCGCCGAGAAGACGGGGAGGTTTATTCGTGACAAGATCCCGCAGGCAACCAAACCACTCGAGGCCGACGTCCAGCCTGCCTACGCCCGTGTCTCTCAACGTCAACAACCCGTCAACCGCCTTGCACAGATCCGGCAGACCCAGAGCCGCTGGTACAGCACAAAATTGCACAGTTTCAACAACACCAGGCACTACTCTTCGCAGTCTGGTTCGAAAGCCCGTCCGACTCGTGCATCCTATCCTTCCTCACGCACTGCTGCGGCGGTAGGGCGACTGACTGGCCGTGCTCCCTTCGCATCGACCCTTCGACCAAACCTTACTGGGGGTACTCTATGCCGTCACGCAGGTGGCTATGGACTAGGAGGTGGTCGAGTCGGTGGAGCCAGATACTTCTCTCACTCTCCTGCGGCGCAAGCACAGGTGGTGACCAATGTCTCGCAGGCTGTACGAGCTTTCTGGCTCTCAGGACAAAAAGCTCGTTTTGATGGAGCCAATCCCCGTACTGGCGAGAAGCGATTCCGGGCCGTTTCTAGCCTTCAAGAAGATGCCAGGCATACCATGGACATGTCATCAAAGACTGCACCCGGGTCTTTCATAGACTTCAAGGTTTCTCCCACTATTACCGCCATTGGTCCCTTGGCCAGTGTCCCTCGCTCGCCTTCTACCACGTCCTGTGATTACGAGGCCCAACAAGACACCTTGAACAACGTCACGCTCATGTCCAACCTCTCCATTGATTTTGCCCGCGCGTTGAAAGACCTTGCGGCTGTCATGAACGATCTCAAGCACTTGGCAACACTGGGCGACCTCCCCATTGTTCTGCATAATAGCACGACCCTCCGCGTCCGCTTTCCTGGCTGCGACGCAGATACTGTGGAGGCTCTGTGTCGGGAACTCAACATCAAGCGCGGCATGGTGGGCCAAGACGAGGACTTTGACGCAAGGAACGGGACGGAAATCGCACTGTTGTTTCCCTTTGCACCCAGCAAGACGGCCAGTGAGGCAGGCTGCATGGACTCCATCTGTGGCTTCGGCGATCGACCAGTCAAGCGCATCAAGAAAGACCGCGTGGAGTGGCAGGAGATGCTCACCCCTCCCCAACGTGCCTCTGAGGGCTTCTCGCACATTTCAGTCACGAGCAAGTCTCCCGACGCGTTTGAAATAATCGACGACGCCTTGGCCGAAAACCCCTGGATGTCCAGCCCGCGGGACTATTCCAGCCTGCACGAGAGTGAACTGCTAGATGACGACGAAGATGTCGCCGCCATGTACTTTTTCCAGCCACGGAACAACATCTCCACAGGAGAAAGTTATCCCGACCACTCACTCAACAACGGACACGACAACGGCTACGAGGGTCTTGAGGGCATCTACCGGTTCATCGAGGAGTGCGACCGTGCCCGGTCTTGACCGACCCGCCTGGAAAAAGTGTCGTCCCGGCTATTGTCTCAGAATGCTCTACCTCCACGCCAATCGGATAGGCCTGGTTTTTTCTCCCCTGTCGTTTTTCCTTGTTTTTTTTTTGGGCTCGGATCTTCCCATCTTGGAGGACATGCCCCATTACGGTCACGATCACGGCTGGGTGGACTTTGGTTTCAAACGTCCCCGCCGGGCTCAGGGCTCGTTGACGACAGACAGTTGCAAATGTATCGAAAAACAAGCTACATACACACATACATCTTCAGAGCTCCCCAGAATTAAATGAAAATCTTTCCTCTTCATTGTATCAATACGTGTTATCATGTCCTTCTAATTCATTACGTGGCTGGTCATTATACACAAAGGTGTGTTCGTAGAGGTGGACACCAAAACCCGTGGATCGTCGAACAGACCGTGTATTTCGCCGACAAACTCCTCGCTTGTGCTGCATTAGGGGTATTCTGGTGCTTCCACCGCATCTGTGACCTGTGACCTGTACGGCTATATGGTGTACACCGGTGAGTTCTTCGTCGGGAAAGAGCCATTCTTGCCTTCTTCTAGAATCCAGACCTCGGGCGTTGAAGTCGCATTGCCACTCCACAATCAACCGTCACCGACATGTCCATCCCCGTCGGCATTTCTATACCCACTCCTCAGCCTGTGCTTGAGCTGCTCGTTTTCTTTCAGGACGTCGTCCCTGGCCTGCTCCAGCTCGTCAATCTTCTCCTGCAGTTCTGCGATTTCGTCTTCGGCGCCCGAGGAGAACTCCTCAATAATCTTGAACACGCGCCAGAGTCGCAGGACGACGACAAGGGAGCCGGCTTCTTCCAGCGGACCGCGCAGCAGGACGTCGATGATGAAAGCGGCAATGATGACGAGGGCATCGAAGATGTGGAACGAGTTGTTGAAGTACCTGCACCAGAAGTGTTGAGGTTAACGGATGGATGACTGTCAAGAAGATATAGAGGGCATTCATTACCTGAACCCAAACGCAAAAACACTGCCCAGCAATTCCGCCATGAACAGACACGAGAAGGTCAGACTCGCATAGCCAAGCACGTCGTTTGCCCGCTGCCACGCCCTCAAGTTGAACCCTTCCTCCCCGGCATGTTCGCACATGTGTAGACTGATGAGGAAATCGGCAAAGATGCAGCATATGTCGGCCGAGACCAGGAGGATCACAAAGTAGTGGCCCCATTTGGACGAGAACCAGTGCTGCAGCGAGTGACGGAGCTTCCACACCGAGCTGTCCTCGCCGTGTATCTTGACGATGTGGCAAGCGATAAAGTCCTGTGATTGATGGAGAGCAGAGATGAACTGGCGGTCGGACGGGAGGAGAGGCGCGTATTCGGTGGTGTTGGTCGTGGCTTGGACGGGCGAATGCCCGGGTTCGGGATCGGCCATGGTGGTGGTGATTAGGACTCGACGGTTTCGAATCCAGTCTATCGGTCTAGTTATCAGGTGTACTCAGTACGAGTGGTCAGGCCATCGCGCTGGAGGGGCTGGTTGTTCAAAGGTCGCGAATCCTTATACTTGCAGAAGGAGGCAGTGAGTGTATACACTGCCCGACAGATGGTTCAGGTGTATTAGCTAGATTCTGCGCCGTGATCGTAGGAATGAGAATATAAAAGGATCAGCGACCTTTTGAATCTCTCATCAGTGGCTATGACAGAAGGAGCAGTGAGCGCCCTGCGGCTGAGACTTTGTTCAATGATTGCGCAAGGGCCACCAGGGAGAGATGAATTGATGACGTAGGGCTTCTTCTGCCGCGTACCTGCCGTAAGTGGACGGGAACCAGGGAGTCAGGGAGTCAACGAGCCCTCCAGAGCAGCAAAGGCCGGAAAAATGATCCAGCGAAACCGCAGAGTCCCCCTCGAAGCCATATCACATAATTTACCAGTCAGCCAGTACATCCCTACCTCTAGGAGCTTGCAGCAGCAGAGGGGAAATGGATGCACCGGCCCGGCCAGTGAGTGACCACAGGTCCATGATCTCCGACCCACTCCCTCCTCTGGCTTTGCTTAGGAAAGTGACTTGGGAAGGCAGGGAGAGACCAGGCTGCGCACCCTCTCGGAACAACTCTCCCCGAGAGGAGGTTGCTTGATCGGATGTATGTTTGAACCAGAATAATGGTGGCTTCAAGCTCGCACTTCTCCACGATACTTGTCCATGGAGGAGGCGAGTCTCTCCAACTCTGACCCCCTTTTTTTTCCACCCATTGAGTTTTTTTTACCCTCGGGGCACGCGGGGAAGGGCCGGCCGCGAAGAAAAAGGCCTCAATGGAGGAGTTACTGATTGATGGGGAGATGGAGGAGAACATGATTGATTTATATGCAAGACCATGTGGTCTCGGCAGAGTGGGTATTCTTCCTCCCTCGAGTCAAGTACATCGCCAACGTTCTTGGAATCTGAGCACGCATAGATTGACGGGCTACAAGGCTGGAGGGTGAGCAAAGCATTCGAGGAGAAGAAGAAAAACACGAGCAACATCACAGACCATGCCGACAATCTTCCCAAATAATCTATATCGCCTCCGGCAGGCAGGCTCGGTGTGCAAGGTATAGTCACCCCCCAAATTTCCTGTCTCTCGATCTCGCATTCTCCAGTCCCTCTGAGCACCTCTTCACCTCCTCTTCCTCCCCCATCTTTACTTTGCCGGCCACGTCTAGAACAACATTGTCGAAACCCCTGTTTGAGACGAACAAGTCATCATAACCAGCCAGATATATGAGCACAGGCATTCGGGATCAAACTCACCCCGTCGGCGTCGGTCGTGCAGATTGCAGCCTCGGCCGGCTTCGACACGCTCTTCATCGACCTCGAGCATTCGACCTTGTCTGTCAGCGATGCCAGCCAGCTTTGCACGACGGGTCTGTTGGCGGGGATAACTCCGTTCGTGAGAGTCCCGTACCAGTGCGGCGACGGGTTCGTCCAGAAGGTGTTGGACGGAGGAGCCATGGGCGTCATTTTCCCGCATGTGAGCACAAGAGGTATGTGTCAAGGGATTGAGCGGCGGCTATATTTGGATTTTGCACACGCGCACATAAGCGGCCCCTTATCCGCGAATGCCCTGAAGCGTGCTTCTCTTTGCGGCTTTGGCGCTTTTCATTTCTCCTTGCCTCCGCGTTTTTCATAAAATACCACGAGGGAGAGAGTGAGAAGGATACTTGGATTCCATTGTGACCGATCACATAGCTGAGGCCGAGTCCGCCGTCTCCATCTCGAAATACCCGCCAGTCGGAAAACGTTCGATGACCGGGCAACTCCCCCAGTTCGCATACGCGGCCCAGCCACACTCCGTCGTGATCTCCGAATCGAACGAACTGGGCTCGACCGTTATCGTCATGATCGAAACACAGGAGGCTCTGGAAAACCTCGATGCCATCGCCTCCGTCCCAGGCGTCGACGTGCTCCTCGTCGGGTCCAACGACTTATCCATCGAGCTCGGCATTCCCTCGCAGTTTGACAGCCCGGTGTACAAGGCTGCGATGGAAAAAGTGAGTCAAGCGTGCAAGAAGCACGGCAAGATCATGGGCCTTGGTGGGGTTTACGACAATCCCACGATCCACGGCTGGGCGTTGCATGAGTTGGGCGTGGGTTATATCCTGGGCGGCCAGGATTCGAGTTTTATTGCAAAAAGTGCAAAGGTTTGTGCTGATGCGTTGGTGAAAGTGGAGAAGAAACAATTTTGAGAACTCCCTGGCACAGTATACATACACAGGCAAGCCATTGATGCTTGGCTACCTTGAGCTAGCAATGCCGATATAAAAGAATGTGACAACGCTGGAGATGAAGCGCATTTGGTCGTAGCCACACCTTGCCAACTAGTGGCTCTGTTCGTACCGTGTGAGACTGGTAGTACGCAGGGCTGCGCAAGCTCGGGGTTTGCTGGATCGAGTTTCACGCGAGGGACGTAAAGTACTCGAATTCCCATACATTGGTGCATGGAAGATGTGCCATTTGCGGAGGCTGCTGCCTGCAAATGCTCAAAGGTATTCAAGTGGGAGCACTACAACGTCTGGCGTAGTGGTCTTCATCAACGTCACAACATGAATACTCCTGAATAGGAAACTTTGAGGAAGGCAGTGGTAATCCTCCGAGAGGAATGTCGTGCAGCTCGGCTCATGCTGTGAATTCCTTGGAATCTGCTTCGTACCTCTAGGGAGTCTCAGTGCGAAGTTGCCAGCGGTAATCGCAGAAACTTGAGCAGACATCGTGTTGCCCTGGGTGGGCTTGTGAGAAGGCATGCAGCGGAGCGCTGACTGACAGCTTTCAAGGGAACAAAATGCTCAAACCGGGTGATGTTCAGCAACCACACATGCACGACGGACAGATTATGTGGTAGACGATATTTCGTGAATGTCAACGTGCTTTGGGTAGAGTCGCGGTCCCGGGGCCACGTCCGAAATCACACCAAACCTGTGCAATTGCTGCACGACATTGAAGAGCTCCAGATCCGAGCCCGGGGGCCCTACAAGACTGATCGAAACGGGCAGAAATTCAGTCTTGGAGGTAATCTTCGACAAGTACGGGATCTCTGCAACAGGAATCGTGTAGTCTGGACAACCTACCAGATACCCAAACGAGTAAATGCTGAAATTGTCGTTGAAGAGTCCAGTTCGATCAGGAATGTCGTCGCGGTAGTCTGGCAGACCACGGGACTGCGGAAATACCAGTAAAGTGATGGCGTCCTGGTCGTATGAACCGAAAAGAGTCGTTTCGACCCAGAGTTTAAACGCTTGCATCGCCTCCAGGGCGTCGGTGATCGTCTCTGCCGACACGTTGCGTCCGTACTCAAAACGGCGATTAACCAGATCCGAGACTTTTGGAGACTGCCCGTTGTTGTTTGCTCGGTGTTTGTCGAAGAATTGATTGATACCACCTACAACAGCTGATGCCGTTGTAATGGCTGAGTAGACGTGTCCAACGGCCTGATCAAGCGACCTTGGCTGACCGACTGGTGGTGTGGCTCTCCACAATTCGTCGATGTCAAAAGACACCCTCTCACAATCAAGGTGGAATTCGAGTCGGGTGAGCACCGATTCGATTTGCTTTTCAGCTAGCGACCAGTCCATTGAATCGATCGAAGGATGAGGAAGCCACTTGTGCTGGCCGTGGAGACAAGCTCCAGCATTGACGAGCTCGGCAGGTCTTGTTGGGCAGAGCAAGTTGTACTTGCGACCATCTGAAAACCTCGACGGGCGCTGGGCCTGAGATATAAGATAAGAGCCGACTCGATTGAAAACATCGACACTTCTGGCAAAAATTCCAACCGTGTTAAACAAGTCCGTGGCCCCAAGGACTCCCTCAAGGCTGAGCAGCCCATGTGAAGGCCGTTGCCCAAATACCCCGTTCACTCCAGCCGGGTGTCGAATCGACCCGCCAGTATCCGTTCCAACTGTGAAATCCAACCACTTGTAGGCTGCTGCCGCTACCGCACTTCCAGTACTGGAAGACGAAGGCTTCTGCTGTCCGTCCCCTCTAGGGTTGAAGGGACAAACATCCTCGGTCCATTCACAAGGGTCAACGCCCTCGGCGAACTCGGTAGTCTTGAGCTTTCCAACCAGGACGGCGCCGGCTTCGAGTAGAACTTCGACAACTGGCGCAGTTGCGTTCTCTGGAGGGTAGGTGTCACGCCAGGCGTTGTTGCCAAAGGCGGTCTTCAGTCCTCTGATGGCGATCGTATCCTTGACGGCAAATCTCAAGCCCGCCAAGGATCTACCGTCGTGACACCGAGACAACTTCGAAGGTAGAGGGACGCAGTACTGCAGCTTGGGAGTGGTCAATTTATGTGAGTGCGGACCGAGATAATGAACTAACTGGAAAATTCCGCCATGTCGATGATGAACCTGGTGGTGGCAAGACGCCCGTCACAAACGCATGGTGGGAGTCTGCCGCCAGCTTATAGACACAAAAGACTCTCCCAGACGCCCTTGACACGACGTACGGACCATTCTTCAATTCAATCTCGGTGTTCCCAACAGAGAAGATCCGCCGTCCCCTGACACTGCATTTGGTCCCGGGCGGTCGCAGCAGGAGAATCACTGAGTGCGCGCGGGCATTAGCCGAACAGACGAATGTGAGTCGAATGATTTGCAGCTTGGAGACTTACGGGAGAGGAAATCGCTGCTCCAGACATCATCTACGGCGCTGCAGCTTGTGGTTATTGAGGCCAAGTCGGCCGGGGTGAAGCTCGACTCTTTCCACTCAATGGCAGTGGCGGGAATCAGCTCTTCCTCGAATCGAGCGAGTCTGGTGATGAAGGGGAGAGGTAGACGGCTGGCTTTCGAGTTGAATGCGACATAATATCTGTCCTGACCGATTGTAATAAAGGGAGAGATGGCCTCTGCCATAGCAGACAGAGCAACAAGGAGGCGCAAGATCACAAGAAGCCTGCAGCGGTTAGGGATGGAGGTACAGATCACTCACTTGAGATGCGACTGGGCAAGCCTCTCTACAACAAGGACAATACCGCAAAAAGCCTACCTGTTTGGTTGAAGCCATTGTAACACACAGTATCCACCTGCGCAAGGGGTGAATTCTGCGGTGGTTGTGGTTAAGCTAAGAGTTTTCATGGTGTTTCACCACAGATAAGCTCTGCCTCGCCTATCGCCACCGATAAACAACCACCACGGCGAGATAAGTGTTCGCAAAGTTTACTACTGACATATTGTCACAGACGAGACTATCGAAACCCATCCTATGGGTCTTCAGAAGGTTCAATAACCGAATGATTTATAGTATGATACCTCAATAAATCGCGGGAGATATCGTGTGGTAGACAGGCAACAACAATGTCAATCATCGTCCTCTCGCTGCGACGTCCCATTGCGTCCCATGCGCTCTCCCAAGGTCATATTCCCGGCCTTTTTGTGGTAGCTGTTGACAAAGTCTGCTCGTCCACCGTGCTTTGCAGTCCGAGCTCGAGCCGCATCGTCTCGGTCTCTCTCGGCCCTTTCCCTCGCTGCAAGTTCGGCCAGTCTTTGTTCACGCTGCTGATCGAGGGCAGTTGCATCGTTTTGCATCGCAGCTAGTCTTGCAGCTCTATCTTCTTCGCGGCTATCTGCTCTTTTCTCTTCCCGACGTGGGCTTCGGTACCTTGCTGGCTCAGGCCTTGAAGAGTGCCAACTTTGCATTTTCCGAACTCCGTTGCTGTGCCCATTTCTCCGAGGTGGTGAAGTTGATCGGGAGCGTGATCGTGGTCGTCTTCGTTCTTCGGGGGAATATGAGCGTCTTCTGCGATATGGGGACCGAGACCGCGACCTCGCAGGCTTCCGTGGAGGAGATCTGGAGCGAGACCGAGACTCGGAAGGGGTGTATGATCTGCGGTGCCGGTGTCTACTTCTTCCATGGCTATCCTCATCGTTGTCTCGGTGTGAACGGGACTTCTCATGTCCTTCAGACCCATCACGGCGACTGTGGTGACGATGATGATGATGGTGGTGATGTTTCCTCCTTTTGCGATCACGTTCCCGATCATCATCTTCCCTGCCCGCCGCCTTTAGCAAAAGCCTCCGCTTGACCGGGTCATTCATCATGGCCTCATATGCAGCCTGTTCCTGCTTCTTGATCGCTAGCATAGGGTCTTCTCTGATCTTTGCCGCCGTATCTCTGGCAGTATTGGCGCTCTGCACCGCCATGAACGAATCCTCCTTTGCGGACTTTTCCAATTTCTGGTTGTCTGTGCCCTTGAGCAAGCCGTCTATCCGCCTCTTTCCTAATAAGTAGCCCTCCATTTCCTCGGTGGTGCCTGCCTGGCCGCTCGAGGGTCCGTTGTACATCCAATCAACACGAGATTGTCTCTTCTTCCCACCAGCGGCCTCTTGCAGGTCTTCCAATTCTTGGATCGCTCTCTCTTCGGCGCGCTCTTTCATGATCTGGTCGATCTTCTTGCGCTCCTCCAGTGCCTTTTTCTCCTCCTCCCAGACCTTCTTCTGGTTGCTCATGAGCACAGGATGCCATGATTTTTTGAGATTTAGGTCGCCACCCATTTTGACGTCGTGCGGCGGCTCCTCGAGGATAGGGTGAGGTTATCGTGGATAATGGGAGGATATCCACCTCCAAAAATTCGTGTTAGGTCGAGGGAAGAGGTTGGGCGGCTTTGTGTAGAATATGTACCCGGAGATTGCGTTGTGAAGGGCTAGAAACGGAAACTTGTAGTTAAGCCGCAGGTGGCGGCAGGCAGAAAACTCCACAAATAATGCGAATGCGGGACAAGGCTGCGTTGCAGCCTTCACTTCTCCGCAGTTCGTTCACACCTGCTCACTGTCCAATATCTCAATCGCTGCTGGAACCATTCCCATCTCCTGTCGCAAGACCAGGAAAACCCTCTCCTTCCTCGGACCATCTGTCAACTGCCATAACGCCCAGATTTTCACCGGCACAAAAGCTGCGTCCCCCTAGAATCTCTCCAGCGACTCATTTCGTATCAACCACTCATTCCCCAATCATCCGTACACAACAGGCAACATGTCGGACGACGACGATTTCATGCAAGAATCTGATCCAGAGCAGTATGTTACAAGACTCCTCGTCTCGAAGAGTATTATCCCGCCATTATTGACAATAGCCTGTCCAGATATGACTTTGAATACGAGGACGACGACGACCTGGGCGGTAACGACGCTTCAGTGGATATCGAAAACAAATATTACAATGCCAAACAACTAAAAGCCGACAACCCGGCCGAAGCAATCGAAGAGTTCCTCGGGGTCCCCGCCCTGGAAGAGGACAAGGGAGAATGGGGGTTCAAGGGACTGAAGCAGGCGATCAAGTTGGAATTCGCCCTGGGCAGATACGACGACGCGGTCAGACATTACAAAGAGTTGTTGACATATGTGAGGTCCGCGGTGACGAGGAACTACTCGGAAAAGTCCATCAACAATATGCTCGATTATATTGAGAAAGTGGCCGGTCAGCCTGGCGCTGGCGCAGGCGCAGGCGCTCGCACGAGTCATGGCGACACCGAGACAACAGCGTACAAGTCCATGGAAGAGTTCTACCGCCTGACGCTTGACACCTTTCAGAGCACAAACAATGAGAGACTGGCTCTCAAAACGAATCTGAAATTGGCCAAGTTGTATCTCGACAAGAAGGACTACAGTCAACTTAGCAACAAGGTGAGGGAGATCCACCAGGCGTGCCAGAAGGAAGACGGAACAGATGACCCCGGCAAGGGGACGTATTCCCTCGAGGCGTACGCACTCGAGATACAGATGTATGCTGAGATGAAGAACAATAAGCGTCTCAAATCGCTGTATCAAAAGGCTCTCACCGTTCGGTCTGCGGTACCGCACCCCAAGGTCCAAGGCATCATCCGAGAATGTGGTGGGAAAATGCACATGAGCGAGGAAAACTGGAAAGAGGCGCAAAGCGACTTTTTTGAGTCGTTCAAGAACTATGATGAAGCAGGGTCCATGCAGAGAATCCAGGTCTTGAAATACCTTGTTCTTACAACAATGTTGATGAAATCGACCATCAACCCATTCGACTCTCAGGAGACAAAACCATACAAGAACGACCCGCGCATTTCGGCAATGACAGACCTGGTGGACGCCTATCAGCGCGACGACATTCACCGCTACGAATCCATTCTCAAGGAGAACCAGGATCTGCTCGCCGATCCATTCATTGCCGAAAACATCGACGAAGTCAGCCGGAACATGCGTACAAAGGCCGTACTCAAGCTGATTGCCCCGTACAGCCGCTTCACCCTCAAATTTATCTCGAAGCATATCAAGATCCCCGTCAGCGAGGTCCAGGACATTCTAGCCGTCTTGATTGTAGACAAGAAGCTGCAAGCGAGAATCAATCAGGAAAACGGAACCGTAATAGTGGAAGACAGCCATGCAGGTGACACGCAGCACTTGACCCAACTTCGCGATTGGACCTCGGCGGTTGAAAACTTGTGGTCTGCATTGTTGAACGAGGGAGAGGGGTTCAAGCTTGAAGACGGCCAAGGCGGTGCCTCATTCTCAGGCATGAGTTTCCCATTGGGCTTCGAGGCGGGTGGACCTATCCCAAGCAGAGGACCTGGACGTCGGGTCGGTGGTCGCGGTCGGGGAGGCGGGAAGCTGGCTGCTCCAATATGAGAAGCGTATTTGGCACCTTTCCCAGTTACCGGGAAAATGGCGCAGATGCGCAAACTCGCAGCTGAGGCTGCATACGCCTTTGGCTGGACAAACCTAGCCTGCATTGAGGCGCAATTTGACATCTGCGTTGTTTTCAAGACAGCCTGTAACACCACTTTGCTGGCTGCGAGGAATGGGATGCGACAACATCTGGTCGAGTGTTATCTACATTGCTCCAGGCGAAGGTCCGGAGTGGTCTGACACCATTGGTTCCGCCGGGGAATTGTAGGTCCAGCGCCCACAGCAAGCAGGGAGGTATGGAGAAAGGATAGGGGTGCTCAAAGGAGAAGTCGGGCCTGCGGAAATAAAGCTGGGGCAACGTCGATATGGAGTGGCGCGTGGGCTAGACCTGTCGAAAACACGGGGGGCCCTCTTCTAAGTGCAGCCTTACAACAGGTACAATTTCACCGAGGAAAGCAGTGATGTGTGTGGAGGTTGCTCATGACACAGCGTCGACAACGGACATACCCGTTCGATAGACCTGATGTTGTCACCCTTCGCAAGGATGGGGATGTTGTAACATACCAACCCGAGTCGATCTTCGGTTGCTTTCTTTTCTTTTCACTCTTTCCCTGACATGCCCTCCTTTTTGGGCCTTTTCCTGACCTCTGGATCGAAAAGGGACGGGCGAAATTGCGCGAGATGCAGCAAGACAGTCTCGCCCCTGGCATGATGTGTGTCAGATAGAAGTTGCTGTTGGTCGTTGGTTCTGGCGAGCTCAATCCGCCAGCGCTGGAAATGGAAACGGCAAACGGTTGATTGGTAGAGATCTCGATCTGATATCATTTTTTGGAAGAATAGCGGGGCCAACGTCGGCTTTCCGCTGCTCTACACCAGTAGCCGGGCGTCTGAGCGCGCCACTAGGAAGTGGTTGCATGTTGGCAGCGGGGACCATTTCCTAAGTGACTCGCTTTTCAGCTTGTCACTGATATGGGGCAGCCGCACAGTCTCCTAGGGTAGCCACACAGCTCAGGGAATTACTGACCTTGACCTTCTCTTTCAGGTTGCATCCACCAGCAACGGTCAAGAATAGGCTGTCTTGGACGGTTGGGTGGCGGCAACTACTTCTGTTTCGAGCCATGACAAAAGACTGCATCTCACCTTCGGCCCTGACTGATTGGACGGAGCTGACTTCCCAAGTGGCAGAGGAAATGACAATCTCTGCTTTCCAGCAAAGCGAGAGCGACAAGGGGTCATTGTACAGCAAGAAGATCGTCGGGTTCGAATGGCGCCGGCCGACACGAAAGACTTCATGGCTTGCGGTTACCCCAAGGCGTCAACTGGGGCTTCAGGGTGAGTGCAAGAGTCTAAGAATGAAAACCACACGACTCAGGCTAAGCCGAAAACCCGTGGTATCCGAGAACTACTGAAAAGCGGTGGGGATGCAGCGGCCATACTCGAAGACGCATCCCAAAACTAGGGATGTCGATTTGTGTTGCCCTCTGCGCTGGCCAGGTTGGTTGGAGCCTCGAGGCACCCTTGAAGTACGAGGTTCGCAGTAGGTATTGAGCGTGAGCCACGATTTCTACTGGACCTCTTCTCTCCGCTTCCCGGCGGATGCACTCCGTAGTCACTGGCGCAAGTATATTGCCGCACAGGAGGATGGGGCTGGTCTCTGCCAACGAGGGTCGGGTATCTGGGGCTTTACCAATCGGAGGCTCGGGTAGCGAGCGTTGCGTGCCCCGGAGGGGCCATCGAGTCAGAAGGTGCTTCGCAAAGAGAACAGGCTGCGAGAATGATGGGCAGGATCTAGAGGTGCAGTAGCCTGTGGTCTGATGTGCTTTGAGGATGTGGAGGGTCGGCTGTCTTTTGTGCTGGACTTGTCGGTTTTCAGACTGGAACCTTTCACCGGATCGGCTGGGCCACGGTTCTTGCCTGCAACCGAAGGCATAAGTGCTGATTGAGTACCGTGGATCCTTTCCAAGAGGCCAATGATGGTCCGATGATACAGGTTCTCGACTCTCGGACCCCTACTTTGTATGTACGTGTGTCTCTTTGCTCTTTTTTGAAAAGGCCAGTCATTGAGGGCAACGAAGATCGTCTTTGCGGGAGTCAAACTGGGGAGACCATTGGTTCGCTCCTATTACAAGCCAATTAGCCAGTGACCGAAAATGAGCGCTGCCAAAGCGACAGCTTGCTGTCCCATTCAGATTGGAGGAGGGGCCCTGATGAGTGGAAACAAGCCGCATCGCTGATTCGCCGGCATAGAGACTTTGAAGCGGTGACTGGGGGGTGCTTGCTTGAGGAGCACAACCTTGTCCAACAAGCCATCAAGTAAGGTTTTTCTAGCAGGCATCAGAGAACAAGCCAAGTTATTGTACATAAGGTTTTGCATTCCCTGGAAAATGCAACCAGACGAGAAGGTAGTAAAGATGAAAAGATGATGGGTCAGAGCGTTGGGGAATTTGCCAATGGACCCCAAGTACCAGTTGAGTGATGCGCAACTACTCCGTCGTCCGTACGTACATACCCTATCACGCATACCTTGTTTACCATTACTGCTCCCGCCACCACCACAACCACCACCTAAAAGTTACTGTACCTCGTACCTATGTACGTGCCTACCTAACTAACATGCTCTGGGAACCCCACTGTTTGGAGGGGCTTTCTCGGGCATGTCTACCTACAAGTGCTTCGAACCTCCACATGGGCATGCCCGTAGAAGGTGCACGCGTGCACGCGTGCCCGCCGATCAAAACGTTCAGCCAGTACTGTACCTCGTAGACTCAGCCAGCAACTCTACTCCCCCAGAGCCTTTAGTTAGACGCATCCACCAACTTGACCCTCACTTCACCTCGACTTGACCTCGTGTTTCACTTCAACCAGGCAATTCCCCCATCACTGTCAATGATACTTCTTCTTTCTTCCCCTCCTCCTAAATTCCCATGATCTATCCGCTCTCATTCCTCCAAGTCTCGAAACCATCCTCCTTGCCACCGATTAGAGCCATCACCGATTGAAATCCTCCTATCCTCGGCTCCTCCTCCGGGTTGGACGGGACCAGCCATTGCACCTCCCACCTGCAGACAGTGACAATCGAGCAAACGGCATTTCTTATCCGGCCTGGTACTCAGCACAGAACTCAGTTGCTAAAGACATCCCCGATTGGCCCCGACCGACCACGGCCGATTGATCAACAAGTTAGCTTTCAAAACACCCACTCCGCCAGCACCAGGGGTCCCTCCGCGGCGCTGGGTTAAAGGAAGGCCTGCATTGGCGCTCCCAGCCTAAGCAAAGAACCAAACCATCGTTTAACATCACCTCCCTCCTCTTTCTCCTGCCTACTACCTCGCTCGAAACATACACGATCTCAAGATTGCCATTGTCTCTGGGTGCCGATTGTGCGAGTTTGGACTTCTCGGTAACTTCGCCGCATCGACGTCAGCAGACGCCTTACTAGTGATAGGGTCCTGTCCCCGTTCACTCCTGGCTCATAGTGGGAGGGAAATCTATTCGGCTTCACGAGCCATTCCCTCTTTATTCCAACCATGGTCTAAGACATCTGAACATCTACGACCTGTGGTTCACGCACACCACTTGCAGGAATCAAAATACAGCTCACCAGACCAACCTGACTCCAAGGAAGAGGTCTCTCAGCCTAGGTCGGCCCCACCAGGTTGCCACCCGTGTCTACCGCCCTGGCGTTTTGATTGTTCAACAAGAGGAGATGACATTTTGTCCAGAACCACTACCTTTTCACAACTCATTCGGCCCTTTCCATACTCAGCCAATTCCACATCCGCATTGGCAATTATCGTCCGGAAGTCAACACTCTGCCACATTCGAATATTTTCCTGGACTTCCTCGCCACCAACCCTACAGCTATCCCCCGTCAACCACGTCGAACCGCGCCACCTCCGCAATGGCGACCCCTGAAATCGATGAAATGGAGCAATTCCAGACACTGTCTGACCAATACCAACCAAATCTTCCTGTACGTAAATGGACCAGAGAAAAGGCACGTCATACTGAGACTTTGTTAGGGACCCTTGATAGGAAGTAAAAAGCCACTCTCTCATCTTGTGACCGAATACGCACAAGCCGACCCAACATTTGTGGTCAAAACAAAGGTATGTAGACTCTATTATCGTCGTCAGCTCCCTGTTTACGATTGCTAGGCACTCGAAGCAACGCATTCCGCATATCGACAAATCAAAGGTGATGGACAATGCGGCTGGCGTGGTAAGTGCTCGTCTCTTTGCATGACATTGGTAATCTAGCTAATTACAATCTTCTTGGTGCTTGTAGGAGCTGTCTTCGGCTATTTCGAGATCCTGCTCCGATCTGGAGATCCCAGTCTAATCACTCAAGAGTTGGTTCGCCTGCGCAGCTTTGAGCAAACCATGCGCAGCGTTGGCATCGACTACGATATCATCATCGACATGTTTGACTATACTTGGGAGCTCTTTGACGCTCTCAAGTCTGCTGTCGAGCGTAGAGACATCAACGAAGCTGTGTTGCTTAATTCGCTCAACGACGAGAACATTTCCAATTCAATTGTCTATCATTTCAAGGTTCGTTCCACCCGTCCCTACTGGGGCATGCTTTTTGACGTTGTATCAGATGATGACAAGCTCCTTCATGCAACTTCAACCCGACCGATACGAGGCATTCCTGGAAATGCCAGTTCAACAATATTGTTTGACAAGGATTGATCCTGCAAATCAAGAGATTGATCATGTTGGCCTTCAAGCATTGACGGATGCCGTCATTGCGCCCGCGTACATTGCACTTGAAGTGGCATATTTGGACAGAAGCACTGGCGATGAAGTGACTTCATACCATTTCGTCGATAATGCCAAAGGATGGCCGACAATTCGGCTCATATACCGTCCGTGAGTTCCTCCTTGCATCTGCCTTCACGTGAGCCGAACTAATTTGAGCATTAGCGGCCACTACGACATCATTTACAAAGACGATCAAATGCCGGTCCCAGAGCCAGCGCCGTTGCAGGTGTATCTGCAGACGGAAACTCCCCATTTTATCCAGTCTTCGACCAGTCAGAACTTCAAGACTGAAGATCCTCAAAATCTTGACCACTTATCCCTGATGTTCCCGGAAGCTACAACCACCCTGACGGATTCCTCCCTGTCGTTTTCAGGCAATACCGTCTTCACTTCTCCCTTTCGAAATCCGCCGACCATGATGTATGCACAATCGAATTCCGCACAAGCGTCATATTTTCCACATATGCCTCCTACTAGTTTTCACGCGGTGCCGCCGCAGCAACAGGCGCCACCTCCAGTCCGAACGCATTCCCTCCCACAGCGGAGCTACTCTTCGTCAATGCTGCAGCTGACGCCGCAAATTTCGCCGTCACCACAGTCTCCTCAGCCCCCGTCTCCAGCAACGCCAAATTCTGCCATTACCAGAACGCTCGTCATGAACAACGTCAAAGCAAACGAGCCACAGATCAGATACAACGAGAATTGTTTCAATTACAGCCTTCAAGGCAACAAAAGCCTCCCTCTGGATCCAGCATCTTTTGGCAGGTAAGCATCACTCCTTTGTAGATCGTCTTCGGCGTGTTTCTCCGTAATTTGGCCACTATCACCTTCTTACATATCCTGCTGTATTGACCCCGTTGCTGATACCTTGGATACCATTCTCAGTTCCACGTTGAGCCCTGCACACTTTGCCAATTCCGACTTTCAACCTGCGATATGGAATGCAGAAGAAGAATACGGGAAGCGCGATTGACTTCGCCTTTTGATTTCCCACCACAGCTAGCCCTCGCCTGAACCTCACCCGGTGCCCTGTACACCTTTCTCGAGCACACACCGAGGTGTGCAAATATTTTCCTATGTATACCGAGGGCAACAATTCGAGGTTCAGTTACCTCTATGAACATCCCAGCATTTCCCCGGCGAACTGGAGCGACCGCTTTTCTGACATGGGCATACCAGATGCACAGCATTGGGGATATTGCGCCGGTCTTTACTGAAGCACAGCAGTTGATCCCATTTCTTTTCTATTCCTGTACGACACAAAAGTCACGACTGTCATTACTGCTGTATAAATAATCACGAATCTCAGTCTTGATAGAGCCGGGGGATGGGGAGAGGAATGCTGTCCTTTGGAGCCCGGTGGACTGGTTGCAAGTCTTTACGATGAAGAACAAACAAATGGGAAAATAGGAGACAACAGACTCAAGGAAAAGCCCAACGGTGCTGTCGTTGTTAAGCTTCGGCCATGGGCATGGGCTCAAGGTACAGAAAAGGTCAGGCGAGCAGAGACACTTTGGGGTTTGGTTCGGCGCTCGAAAGGGGCCCTGTGTTTGCGGCAAAGGATTCCTTTAGTCCTCAAGCTTTCTGCTTTGTTTTTGTTCGTCACGAAAGATAAAATAATCTTACACTCCATTTACCCAAAAGGTGTGTGTTGCCTCTGTATATGTAGAGGACGCGAACGGCTCGAAGTGCCAGATTGAAACAGCCTGGCCCGTGAGCCGTAACACCGTAGTGCCCGAGCCGGCACCGTCGTGGTGGTGGCGCCGTCATCATCGTTGGTCGTCCTCGTGTAGTGTCCGACAGGTCCATCTTCCTATGCAGGACGCCACCGAAGAAATATCGATGTCTCTAGTCATGCCTCCGAGCAATAGACGTCGTTGTGCCAGGTCTAGCGGCGGCCTCTGGGCGCAACTCCAACGCACATAGGTGGTCATGGTGATGGAGTCGAACCGGAGGAGAGAAGGACTAGGGTAGCAGATCAATCCGCATTGATTTGCAGCCGTCGTTACACAAAGTCCCGGGTATCGGCACCGGATTAGACACCCTCGTAGAGCTTCAAGGAGTTTTCTGATCAAAGAAAATCCGACTCCTGGACCCTGTATACGCCATCCACAGTCTCCCTGCCCTCGGTTTTCATGGCGTTCAGTCCGTGGACGATCTCGTGAGCAAACACGTCCGCAACGGATTCCATCGAGATTGATTCCGCGATGAGCTGTGGTTGATCGTCATTAGTGAGCGAAACGCCTTTTTCTCCGGCATCAGCTGTAGAAGGGAGAGAAGATGAGTGTTCGTGTGCTGTTTTGTCGGAGCTAGGGATCGCGGTCGAGGATGAATTCGGATGTGAGCGTAACATCTCCCTTGTCAGCCAGGTTACGCTCTTTCCTTCCAGCCCACAAGCCACGATGCGGCTGAAACCCCATGACAAATAACCTCGCGTCATGGGGTCGTAAGAAGGCGATGATGTTTGTGCAGGGATGAAGTCATAAAGTCGTCGTCCTGATGAGGACGCGGCAGCCGAGGGAGAAGGCGATGTCAATAAGGGGATGGAGCCTGGTGACGATGAGAGCCCTGTTGAAAATGAGGCAGACGATGGGGTCGCCGACGGAGGAAGCGGTGCGTCATATACGTTCAATCCTACTCCGTGGGAGGTAACACCACGCGAGACTTGGACACCGATCGCGCAGATTTTCCGATCGGTAGCTGCTGTTCCCTTAGGCGGCCTGGAAGCGCTTCGGCCGCCCCTCTCCTGATCTGCAGCTGAGCCGGGATCCAGCACCCATACTCCCGGATCGTCCGTCCTCCCAGTCCGGACGCCCCAGCGGCTGCAAGTGCGCATGACGCTCTCCTCCAACAGCTTTACCCAGCATCTCGCGGTGATGCCGAACCTCCGAAGGTCGACGATCACGTAACCCGTCAACTGGCCCGGTGCATGGTATGTGAGGAGGCCACCACGTGGGGAGGCATGAAAGGTGGCCAGACCATTAGCAGAGAGGAAAGTCTGCTGGTCTGCGGAAATGGGATTCGTGAGAAGGTGCCGGCGTCCAACCGTGTAAGTGGGAGGGGTGCTGAATGTCAGGAGGACAGGATCCGGGGGCATCTGGATGTGTGATAGTTCATGGGAGCTGGAGCTGACGTCGAGAGCCGGCAGAGAGCTTGCATTATGGTGCAAGGCCGTCGTCGTATTCTTTGTAGTGCAGTTTCCCTTTCTGGCGCCAAGCAATGAAGACTCTGGTCGATCGTTCCGCAAAGTGCTGCATCTCAGCAAGGTGCGTGGCCTTGCTGCGTCATCATTCTCATCAGCAGCAGCGGCAGCATCTGAGGCTTTTGTGTTGATGATACTTTGCCACGACTGCCTTCCACTGCCCTTGCCCTTGTCGCCGGGTTCAGTTGGATACGCATTATTCGTGGCCTTGTTTCGTCTCCCCTCATTCGCTAGTGAATCACCTCTTGTGACGGAACGCAACCAATCCTTGTGTTGGAAATGTCTTTCCAGAATCGCCGTTTGGAGACGTAGTGAGTGGCTGTACGGGATCAAGTCCGGGACGTGCAGGTGAGCTAAGCGCATGACGGTGCATTATTGATGTTCCTGTTTTACCCTTTGCTCTGGAGTTGGATCCCCTGTATGGCCGCCCAAACTCTATCAGGTCATATGGCTCGAGGAGGCTGGAATGGAGCTGGACCGGGTTGAAGAGGATCGATGATTCAAAGGCGAACCTGGGACCCGCAGGTGATTGCCTCGAAGAATCGAGCCGATTGTTCCAGCAATGACGGGGGACGTGCACAAGCCCGTCGAGTGAGCCAGAGATTGAACCGAGGGTTGCACGTATCTCTAGTTCATGCTTGATGAATTTTTCCCGCGTTTCTGGTTGTTCGTTAAGCTAGGGTCAAAATCTCCGGCAAAGGCTTGTGCCGCGTCAGAAACGAAAGGCTGGTGGCGTTTCCGGCAAAGGCCAGTTTTCGGTTAATCACAAAAGATGTGCATCTAAACGAAGGCTTAGAAAGGAAAAGACGACTCGAAAACTAAAATTGCAGAGATGAAGCAGCTCGTACACGGTACCTTGGACGGGCACCTATGTACAATGTATGAAGAACTTGATTTAATTGTGCATGCGACAGTTGGACGGTCATCAAGCTTTTCGGATAAGTTACCCAAGCACGCCAGGGCTGCTCCAGGCACCCACCAGGTCATTCCTTTTTGGCCCCTCAACTCCCCAACTGTACCGAGTAGTCATTTACCTGCGAGCAAGTAATCAGTCAAACCCCCTCTAGTGACTCTAGGACTCATTTGTTGCAAGCGAAAATCCTTCTGCGCAAGGCTGAGCTGGACCCGATGGGGGATCCTGTGGGATTCTGCCATGGTGCAGCCAATGTTTCCCAGAGACAACAACTCCCAGCTCCTTTATCACTGGATGATCAAGTGGGCCCACGCCACAGGGCATCAGAGATCCGACGACAACACACAAACCTCACATGACAGAAGCACATTTTTAAACCTCTTGTTGTCAACAGAGAGATTTAGCACATGCTATCAATTCCTGCGGTGCGACTCACAAAGTGTCCGAGGCTCTTACATAGGAGGCAAAGCCGAAACGCCCATGTTCCACCCCGCCCCGAGGTCGCCAGGGGGGAGGGAGGACCGGTGTGAGCGTAATCAAGGCCCGCCTCTTTGGGTATGTATAATGTCGAGAAGTAGCTAAGCTACGTTAGGGCTGAAGACGACATTCTGACTGGTTCGATCGACACACACCCTCCATCCGTCCTTCTATCCATCCCACCAACTCTCTGCTTCTTGACTTTGCAACGAAGGTCATTGGGAAGAAAAGATGGAGAATTGAATAACGTCGTACACCGGTGCTAGGGGCCCACGAAATTCACCGGGTGGAGGTTGACAGAGCAGGACATTGTTACTGGTCAACGGGCTTTCTCACCAGGCCTATTCAGGTATTTGCACGAGACACCTTGCATAAGTACGAGCAGGGGGGTGATTATATCAACGTACGAGCACAGCGACCTTAACCGACTTGGCTAGAGGTGCCAAACCCTTCCATCCATCACTGTCATTATTGGAGCCCCTTCCCTGATCCCTGCCACAAGACAGGAGCATGCAGCCGGAGCCCTGCCCTTCATTGTCATGTCAGGTTATTGATTGATGAATCAATAAATGATGCCTATCCAATAGGGCCATGAATGCGGATAGTGGAACTGCCTATTCCAGCGTGTCCAAAAAAGGAGCACTTCCAACTCTGACGACTTACTCCTACTCAACACGCTCTCCCTATCCATTCCATGCCAAAGAATAGACCCCCATGGAGCTCGGCATCGCTCCCTTGTTGCCAGTTCCAGGTCAGGTCCAGGTCTAGGTCCAGGCGTCGAACATTTGACATCCCAACTATTTGGGAGTTTGCACTACTACAGTTGCCGTCTGGCGTCTGCGCCTGCGTCTGCGTCAGAGGCGATACACCTGTGGCCGCAGCCTGCTTGCAGCGCCCCCCTTCAGGCAGGGAAGATCGAGGGGTTCCCGAACAAAAGGCTGAGGATAGGCGCCGAATATAGTTAGTCGGCCATCGCCCGCCCCATTGGGAGGATGGAAAGCATCTTGTTTCGCAGTATATCCCAGGGTTCTTTCACGGTAATATCAAATATCATCCCCCTTCCCTTTTCCCTTTCCCCCTCTTGTGATCGTCCAGGCTCCGCTGCTCTCTCAATATCGATCGGATAAATACCTCATTGCCACCACACCGCCCCCTCCTTCTTCGCACGGCTTGCACCTCTTCCCACACCGACAGCTCTATTTTCAATTTCATAGGCATATTCTCACCTGGAACCTGGTGCACTAGAACCTTCGGTCAGGTTAGGTCAGCATTGCTAGGACAACAGACTCCATCCACGCCTGAAGCCCAAAAGCCAAAAGCAGTAGCGGCTCTCTCTCTCTCTTCCCGTCGTCCCTCTCGGTCCAAAAGTTCTCCCTCCCCCGATCAAGGAATAGGTCGTGTGGTGACCCAACCACTCCCTAACTCTGCATCTCACCTTGCCCTGCCACCTTGTCGCCTTGTCGCCTGATCACCATGAGCACCTCCGACGGCTCCGCTTCCACCAGCGAGGCTCCAGCCAGGGTCAAGAACGTCGAGAACCAGTCTGCACTGAGGAATGGACCTCAAGCACAAACGGACACTCCGCAAGCATTGGCCGAGGTGAGTTTTACGGAGACAGAGTTCTTTTCTCATGATAACAATCAGAGTTATGATCTCTCTTTGTTTTCTTTGTCCTCTCGCCCCCTCCCCATTTGCCTCTAGTCTCCGTCTCTCGCTCCCAAGTTAGCAAGCTTGCTAACATGCTTTGTGTGGGGGCGGCCACCAGTACGGCGAATACCTCGGTCGATGTATCGCTATGGCTGATAGCCAGCGCTCCACGTCTCAGACAAGCAAGAAGCGCAAATGGTCTTTTGCTTCCAAAAAGTGATGGGTCTTCCCGCCGCCTCCACCACCATCCCCCGGGGGGGGGGGGGGGGGGGGGGTATTACGAGAAATGGATCCGATGTGGAGAGAGAGAGAAGGGGTTCCCTCCCTTGTTGCGCTGGCTGGCTGGCTGGCTGAGAGCTTCTTCTTTTGGCTAAATGAGCAAGCTTTCTCACCGTGCGTGCAGCCGTAAAAAAAGGGCAGAACCAGGCTTGTTCACTAGTGTAAGGGTTTCAAGTGGCCAGGACAACTTTATCAAGGGCTATGGGTGGTGGGGATCGATCGACCCGAGTCGCGCGGTTTTTGCTTGAAAATCTCGCTTCCCGACTATTTTCCTCTTTGGTCGAGGGTTTTCATATCGTCGCGGAGAGATGCGGCCGTGGAAGCTTTTGTGCGGTTGGTTGGGGGCAAGAGAAGGAGGGAGATTGGACTTTTTGTCGTTCAGTGAGTGGAAACAGAAAGTTGGTTTTTATTGTGTGTGTGCCAAACAGAGTTGGGTCTTTTTTCTTATGCGTATCTTTTCTCATCATCATCATCAGAAGTAATCCGCCGCGTCGATGTCCCGATAACGATTGCGTAAACCCTTGTGCTGCCCTTTATGCACGGTGGTGGTAATGGTGGTGGTGTTGCTATTATCATTCACCTTGCTGCTCCCGTCGTACATGCCTTCTGCAAAGACCTTCTCGACCCTCATCAAGCCCTGGAAGACGTCGACGTGCATGGCGCCGTCGGATTCGCTGCTGGCCTGCCACCCGTACGCGACGTGGGGATTGCCGAGGACGGAGACGAGCTCGTCGCCGCGGAGCAGACAGCCGCGGTCGCCCAGCTGGGCGAGCAGGGTGTGGTAGACCTTTGCGATGGCGAGGTGGCTGTCGTCCTTGATGATGGCCTTGTTGGCCCACAGGATGACGGCGACCAGCGTGCAAAAGTGGATAAAGGGAATGACGGCCAGGATGGTGCCCGCATACCGCCACGTCACCTTGAGGACCTGCGCGGCGATGGGCTGCCGCGTGCTCGTCACCGTCTTGCGCCACATGGCCGGCGAGTTGTCCATGAAGGAGATGGCCCCCATGGTGAAGGACGAGATCAGGTCCGCCATCTCCAGCGGGCCGGCCGCCCCCAGAAAGCCCACCTGCGACGAGTTCGTGTACACGGCGTACTCTTCCTTGCCGTCGGCCGTCGGAGGGTTGTCGCTCCACCCGATCGCCCCCGCGAGCATCCTGCCCACGATGGCATATATTTCATAGTCGATCGTGACTTCGTTGTAGGCGTCCCCGACCTGAGGCTGTGAAGACGTCAGCTGTACGGAACATGATGGAGTGTAGATTGCCACCCAGCCCGTCAGGTTAAGGGGGGCGAAAATAGGGAAGACGCAGACCAACACATCCCAAAGGGCTTCCTCAAGACTCACCACTGTATTATTGCAGACGAAATACGTCCCGATTCCGTCATCGTAAATTCCGCCGTCCGGGTACGCAGCGGCTTGGAAAGTGTGGATTTCCACACACCCTGAACCGCAGGTCGAGTTCAACTTTGACATTGTCAGGAGGCCTCCTGGGCCCGGACTCGCCGGGAGGGACTTGTTGACGTGCTTGTCGCCATCGTGATAGACAATGTACGAGAGGTTGCCATACACTCCTTGGATGACGTCGTAGCTTTGGCAGTAAGCCTGGGACTCGATGTACCGGGTTGACACGATCACCTGGTCCGAGTCGTCCGCGTTCTGGTCCTGGAAGTAGTAGTATGTATACCCATCCGAGGACGAGAAGTAGCTCTGCATAGACTCGACAACGTCGCTGTTATAATTCAGCACAGTTGCGGTTTCTCCGCGGACACCCCATTCTTGCGTGGCGGCCAGGTCGGCCGGATAGTCGCCCGTGGAAAGCGCGTTCAGGTCGACGATGCTCGTTTCCCCTTTCCGCGTGAGGACGTAATCGTTCGACGTGTCTAAGTTGTAGTTCAGACCGATGATGCCCACCAGGACGGTGACGGCCAGGTGGACCAGGAGCCACAGCACACAAAGAACCTGAGTCCTCGACGGCAGATATCGGCGTTCCCGATTCCGCGCCTTCCAGAGGAGCTTGATGACGTTCATGAGACTGTCGCAGCCCATGACGAGATCGAAAGTCTCGAGCGGTCGGTAACACGCCGCCAGGATTCGCCAGCGGAGGAGCTTCGCGTAGCTGCGCAACGATGCCGCCAAGTTGACCCCGAGAAGAAGGGAGACGCCGGTGGTGAGGGCGTTGAACTCTCGGCGTTGGGGTACGCTGATGGTCAGCTTCTTGGAATAGGCATAGAGGATGCCAAAGTATACGACGCAGAGGATCAGGCTGTTGACCCATTCACCAATGGTCAGTCGCAAAAGCCGCTTTCGTTGTTTGTCGTGTCTATACTCTCTCGAAGTGTTGTGAAGGGAGTATTTCAGCTCCAGGACTTCGTGAAGTGAGGGCGTGATGGAACTGTAGATGCGTTCCCTCCATCCACTCTGACTCGAATGCCTCCGCTTCTCGGGCGATTGTGCGGCTGGTTGTGTATCGTGCCCTGTTTCTCCGGTCAGAGAGTAGCCATCGCGGCGAAGAATCATAGACCTACGTGGAGGTGTCTGGGGCACAGGGACATGATCGGATCGCTCGGTGTAGAGCCTTGTAGGAGGTAAAAAGGGTGACGGAGGTGAAGGGGGTGGAGATATCTCAATGACAGGCACGTCTGTTGATTCCGACTCTTGTCTCTGGTGACTGGGAGCCTCGTGGTGACTGTCGTTGTGTGCCGCCTCTTGGACGAGTCTCTGTTCGTCGCCCGTGCCGTCGTCGTCGTCTCCCACCGGGATTGGACTGTAGCTCGCCGACGCTTCAAGGGCCATGTTCATGATAGTTCTGGCATCAACGGTCCCAAAATCCCTTGAGAACTTGAGTCTGCCGGTGTTCGCATCGCGACGAGGGGTGTTAACGAAGCATATAAACCAAGAGAATCTTCAACGCCAGGCCTAGACAGCCCTAGCCCAAATACCATGTCCAGTCCTGTTTGATATGGCGATCTCTTCCCGCCCATCGCGAACCCGAGACTTTTGCCCAATCATGAGGTGCGGTCTGGAGTCATGACCCATGTTCGATAAGGCAGGCCACTCCAGGTTATGTGTCTGAGTTTTGCCCGAGGGGCCGTTTCAGGCCATGTTGACCGTTTCCAGCGGGTCTGGCTAGCGGAACAATCTGCAGACATCCCTGCAAAAATCTCCCAAGTCAGTCCCGCTAGCCTTGTGTGATACGACCAGTGCTCCAATGGACCAGGTCAAATGGCAAGTTGGCGTGGGTTTGTGATGGGCCAGGAGACATTCAGTGACACCTTCAAGAGTCTAGAGTAGAACATGGCTGTGAGGGCCATCACAATAAGGGGGTCCTGCAAGATGGAGATTGCGCATACGAGTACTCGTATTGTCCGTCGGTGTCGGAATGCTATACGTAGGCTGCCGTAAGCCAGAGACAAGACACTGTGTGCTCCACAGGACAAGAGATCGATACGAAGGCATGGAGACCTCGCATAGTATTATTAATCTCGATGATGAGTATTGGAAGAAAGGGGCGAGGTTTCACCAGCTCACACACCTTTTTCTTCCTCGAGTAAAGGCGAGATGCTAGGCTCCCTGCGGAACTGGCCCGTCCCGAACTGCCTGGGGCCTTTGCGAGCTTGAATTCACACTATTATAAGGCATCCCATCCCATTGTTCTTAGAGTCGAGCAACGAGGTATTTTGTTTGAGGTATGTATTACGGAGTAGTTTCCTCGACACTGTAAGGGGCCACGGGGCCTTGTCTCCCTAGAGGCTGTTTGTTCGAGCACCATTGTAAAGTCCAGTTTCGTACCAATCAAAGCCTGTCAGTGGAGTTCCATAGTCGCCTTGTGTGTATATGGCTTCACTTCTCCGACTATCACAGTGTATGAACTTCAGCATGAATCGGTCACAGAGACGGCTCGTGACACTGGAAGCACTGAGACAACCCCTTGGATCTCGCCTTCCACAAGGCCAACACCTCGCCACGTCCGACACACTCTGACTGCCTGATGCGCACCTGAGTTTCCTCCAAAATTGCCGCATCCAAATTTGGATCAGCGTCAGATCCAAGCTATCATCCGCTGAAATCAAGCAATGTGTTAGGATTGAACCGCGGCAAGCCAGAATAGAAGAGTTGCCCAGTCAAATCTCAAGCAGATGTTGACATCTGGACAGTAAGAAGCTTCATCTGAATGCTGGCATTGCGGAGATTCCATCCTCCAAGTTTTCCCATACAAGGGCCAGACTGATGGGTTCGAACCATCTAGTTCGCTCGGACGAGGACTGGATCTGGAGTTTCATGCATTTCCGGACAAGGTGTCTGAAATTCGGGACAAGCCTGCTATCCAGCAGCGAGAAAGGCGGTCATGGCTGCAGACCGGTCCACGTTGAATAGTCGGGTACTCGGTGGGCGCAAAGAGTTGAATGGGGCCATTGAGTGTGCAGACGAGGATCAATTGTACGTTGGTGGTTGGAGAAGTCGACCCGACTCGGATGTGATGTTGCCTGGACGAATTACGGAATGCGCAGGAACCAGCCTGAAATATTTCCCGCTCTTCAGCTTTTCTTGCTCTCGCTACCAGAAGCACCAGGAGCGTCCGGGTTGCCTGCAGCCGTTTTGCCAAATTCCAATCCCAAATTCGTCCACTCATCTTTCGCCATGAGACCCTTCTCCATACGACAACCAAGATATTCCTTTGCCAGTAGTCTGCACTCTTCGTTGTTCCTCCCAGGAGGGTTCTGTCTCCTCAAGCATCGCAGATAGGAGGATATTACGTGCTTGCATTCCGCGTCGTGGTCAAGTGGGAAGGAACCGCGTTCCGGGGGGGTGGGTTTGTAGTTGGCCGCGCCACCACCTGGAGCACCGAAACCAGACATTGGGGTGTATTTTCCCAACAGGAGGACCAAAAGGAATATTAAGTGTAGCTGGTCGCAGTGAGAAATGGCGCAGATTGAATGGTTGCAAAGAATCGGTTTGGGCAGTTCGGTTTGGGGAAGTGGAAATATATATTATATATCAGGAGATGCTAAGCCCAAGCTCCAAATACTTATCATCACGTGCCTTACTCGAAGTCGAACAAAAACCCGTTGCTCAAGTGAAAAACACTCTTGACAATGAAATCGCTGTTCAATGTATGATTTTTGCATATATCTATCCGCTACAGAAACAAGTGGTTCAAGAGCTCGACGTATAACAGCCACCCATAGTTCGCAGGCAGTTCATTCAGTGTAAACGACTTTAAACTGATCACCTTTTCCTACACTATCCATCGAGAAAACAGAGCAACTAATGTGATGTCAGCACATGTCTGTAAGAACAGAGAGCAGCGTAACAGATTGGGCCAAGCCAGAAACATTTCAGTTCTCCAAGGTGATGTATATTCGACATAGGGATTCAGTAAGAACACAGCGAAATACATGAGATCATCAGGATAAACGCATCAACAGGAGGTTATATGCTTACTTCTTGTTCCAATCGAACTCAAACGATGTAAAAAGGATTTACCTGTACCAAACAATAGTCGGTCAGCTCAGGCTCGAGATCAGATCTTTTGCGCAAATGGGCAAATTGAACATCTATGTCAGGCTATTAGCAACTCTGTCAGCAAGAGGCAGCAAACAGCAGATGATCCAAGAAACATACCTCATTAAATCAGAATTTTCAGTGTTAACGTTCATTTCCAAGCGAAGGCTCGGTTCAAACAGTGTGAATATTGTTCATCATAGGATGCAGGTTGAAATGAGAAATAGAAGGGCATCGTAAATACCTGAAACCAGGGCTGTTAGCAACGCTTCACACATATGTAGTACAATCCAACAACGCTTGGTGCATTCGCATTCGATCAGCTGACGAGTTCTCAACAAGTGTTGCGGCCTCACAACATCCACAAGGATTGTACGTCCTGCTTTTCCAGATGTATGGTGCCACACACGCAGTCTGTCCGCCCGTTCGTTCAAGTCTTCGTCACGGCGATAAGGCAAGGGAAGGGAATAAGGAGCGAAGAATGTACCTGTCACAAAATCTCGTTAGCCTTCCGTGTCAGGACACAGAAAAACTGGAAGAGTTGAAGATGCGCATGGGTCAGACAAGGCTGAAACTTGTAGTAGACAGATTCCACATGGAGAATTAAGTCTGAGGAATGCCATTCGTGTCAAGGGGTCATCACGAGAGGAACAAGATGAAGTAGATGTAAGTCGTACCTTTTTCAGAGAAATGCTGTGCGTGGCCGTTTTAGCATACGCAAGTCCTTGAACCATCTGCCATAGCCTTCAATAAGTCAGCGATCATTCTGCGAAGTCAGGATGGGTGCAGGGAAAAGGGTAGCAAGACGGTCAGCGTAATTCTAGAGATGATTTTGCTCCTCATAGAACGTGAGTCCTTGGAGTTGGATTGTATAATGTTCATCATTCAAGCAAGGGACAGGGAACAGAGCATCGCTAACCTTGAGAGCAATCGTCTGGAAGCTGGGCGATTGCATGCATGGTCCAGCTCAGGACACGATGAATTGAAGAAAAGAACTCGAAGTTTTTGGAGAAACTGGAACTGAAACTGCGAGCAAAATAATAAACGGCGCC
The DNA here is from genome assembly GCF_001642475.1 of Fonsecaea monophora. Classification (NCBI taxonomy): domain Eukaryota; kingdom Fungi; phylum Ascomycota; class Eurotiomycetes; order Chaetothyriales; family Herpotrichiellaceae; genus Fonsecaea; species Fonsecaea monophora. Next base: position 77,286 of record NW_019174010.1, read on the forward strand.
AAGCTTATCGGCACATTTACGGTTTAGTGCCATCTCCGCACCAGAGCCTCGTCAAAAGTCAGCCTCGTAGACACAGCGAGTCAATCATCCCTTCTTTTTCAGCTTCGGTTTGCAAGCCAGCCACTGCTCGCAACATGTCGTCTCTGCTTCCTAAATCCCCTTCATCGGCTTCCAAGATTAATATCACCGCAGGCCAGCTTCCCTCATATGTGAACGCCACGCAGGCTCCGACTAAGAAATCTCCATGGCGCACCATCCGGGGGCTCGAATATAATCAATATGCCACGGTCATTCTTCCCGATGAGCTATACAGCCTGCTTTGGAAGAAATTGGACGCGAGCATGGAGCCAGTAAAATATGCAAAGGTCATCATGAAGCTAGCAGATGTACTCAGTGGAGATTTCTTCACGGAATATGTAAAAAGAGGTGAGACTCACGAATGCTGTCTTCCACTGTCAACCTCAATGCTGCATTCAGACCACGAGCAGCAAGCCTAACTTCTTTGGATGTGTAGGGAACATTCTCATGGTCTCAGAGGGCGAAGCTGGTGTTGATAACATCTTTTCGTTGAAAGAAGGTATGTGCAGGTAGACAGTCAGTCGAAGCCACGATAGCAGCGGAATCGTATTGGCTTGACACCCTGAGCTAACTTGGAATACCAGGAGTTCTGAGACTGGAGCTTTCAAAAGAATCATATGAGCGGGCTGGTCTGCAAGGCAAGCCCATACCTTCTGGTGGCAGCAAGCACGTCAAGTTGAGATATCGTAGGTCATCTCTCCCCGATGGCTTTCCTTCGTTCTTCTTCAGCAACGGAACTTCGACCTCGTGGTAGGGAATGGAGCTGAAAATCTTGCAGTCGTAGAGGTCGACCTTCGTCTCCCGTCAATGTTACACGGAAAAAAGGGCTTCGAGCGGCTCGTCTGGGCCGCAAAGCATGCTCTAAACCAAAGCCTTAACTGGCTCTTCATCGACCTCAATACAAAAACTGGAGGTAATTCCTTCTACGCTTTCTCTCAAGCTTCCGTGATGGTACTGATCCTCGCTACAGATATCTCGGATCAGAGTACACTGCCTCTGAGCGCACACCATCCTACAATTCACATGATTTCACCAGTGACACAGTCTCTGACAAACGTCTTGACTCCTGGTACATTGACCGCAATATCTGATGAATTATCCCTTGAACCTGCAGAGGCGCACGAGTCTCTGTATGATATGTTGGAATACGTCGATATGCTCACACTAGCTTCGCCACGCGTACAAGCCACCGACCAGGCTCACTCTTTCCTCAGCCAATATCAGGTGCCTGACCTCTCAGACGATCCGGATTCAGGCAGTTCAGAACAGACGGTCAAAGTCCTTACATGGTCCGGTCTCATACCGTCTCGATGGATATTGGAATTATTGTGTGCTGTCATGTGAGTCAGTCCCCTTATATGAGCCTAGGAAAGAAGTTTCTTGCGTGGAGCCAAACGCTATGTCGATCTTATGTTATGCATATTATTGCTCCGTTCGTTGCTGAGCGCCAGATCTTGACAGAAAACATTCCCGCACCGAACTCTTCGAAGCACTTCCAAAGCAGCAACAGTGGCTCGCAATCACTGTCTCTTCCCACAGGATGCAAGCAGTCAACCAAGTTGACGGATATACGATACTACTTCAGCCGGCCCGCCCTTCCGAACGACCACAGAACATTCATCCAGACAACTCGGCAGCCGCCATGCCGGTAGACACAAACGAGAATCTGGGTGAGGGATTGCACCGATCTCCGAACCAAAACCATGAAGATGATATAGATATGACGGAAGAGTCAACCTCAGCAGATCCTCTGCAGAATCAGGAGCCTCCCCCATCAAGAACTGGCTTTCATCGCTATCTCTGCGCGGAATACATTGGCAGTCTGACATAGCCAAGATCCGGGGGCAGTCGAACACTAAACATTAATGGAGGCGTCAAGATGAATATCTATTTAATGGACATCGACATCGTGGATGGACGGCAACAACCCTATCCTTCACCAGGTCTGTCAGGCTGAAACGACGCCTCCGGACCAGTTGTGTGCCGCAAGTTGGCCTGCATTCTCAGGGACGCAGTGTTGGCTCAATAAGAGAATCTGAAGGCAGGGTGATCATCACCCAGATTCTGGAGCTCGGCCTCTGGCAAGTTATAGCGATAATCCCTTGCGCCCTTGTCTCGGAGCCTGTTCTCTCTCCTGAGGTACCACAAGAGAATGCACGAAGCCACTGCTCCGGCGGAAAGGAGTCCCACGCCCGTCCCGAAACCAACATGATAAGTTGGGGCTTGAGACTTGAGATATATGTTACTGCCGATGATGCCACCGATATTTCCCAGGGACAACTGCATGGCGATCCCCACTCCACGCTTGTAGTGGCCGCCGAGGTTGTTGCTCAACCAGCCTACAATCCCAGGCTGCGCCACGACTAGGCCGCTCTGGAGCAGGTAAAGCGCGAAGTACCGGACGCCGACCGAGACGGAAAAGTATGACAACAAGACGGCATATGCGATGATGGCGACGACACATCCGCCAAAGACGAACGAGAACCGGTGCTTGAGGTGGTCGGAGAGCAAAGCGCAGGTCAAGCACACGACGGTTCCGACCACATAGAGGGGTATCGTCATGACCTGGGCTTTGGTCGAGGTCCAGCCCAACTCGAAGAGTATCGTGGGCAGGAAATAAGCGTTCCCATAGCTGGACGTCAGGATGCAGAGGTATGCGAAACTGGCAATCCAGATCTTGACGTCGCCTAAGCACCGCTTTACCGCCTGCTTGTTCAGAATGTTCATCTCTACGTGCTTGGTGTCCGACGCCAGTCTGCGCGCCCAGAACTGTCGTTCGTCTTCGGTGAGGAATTTCGCCGTCTCCGGCCAGTCGGGGAGGATCCAGTACGCCGGGATCGCGACCGCGATAGTGACCAGCCCTTCGATGATCAGGATCCATCTCCAGCCACTGTACCCCGAAATGCCGTCCATGTGAGCGATAGCGTAGGCCAGGAGGCCACTGAAGGCTCCCGTGACGAGGGAAGAGCCGTAGAAGATGTTCAACCTCCACTGGAACTCGTGCCTCTTGTAAAACATGGTCATCAGGTAAATCGACCCGGGGTAGACGCCCGCCTCGAGGCCCCCGAGGATTGTTCTGCAGACGACGAGGCCGGCATACGACCTCGTCAGTCCCTGACACATGGTCACGACGCCGAAGGCGAAGACCACGACGCTGAGGAAAAGCGACGGTCGAATCCTCCTGATCAGGATGTTCGCGGGGACTTCCAGCAAGATGTACAGGATGAAGAAGATGAACAGGACGACGTTGAAGTCCTGGCCGTGCATGTGGAGATCCTTCTCCAGTCCTTGTATGCGGGCATTTGCGACATTGACCCTACACCGCCCTTTTTTTCAGTTTAAGCTCTTCCGGGGGTGGATGGTGAGAACTGACCTGTCGAGAATGGTACACATGAACAGCAGAGACAGCATCGGCAGCAAGTTGAGGTCGCACTTTGTGAGGATGCGCCTTTCAGAGAGTCGCGCATCACCATCATTGGTCTCATGCGGGATTTCTGTCGAGATTTCCGCAGCTTCTTCCTTCTGCGCTGGCCTGGCTGCTTGGTGGGGTTCGTTCCTCAGCTCCATCTTTTCCATCGAGGAACAGGAGGATATATGCTTGAAAACAGTACGGTCAAACCTTTCGACACCGGGGAGGGCTTTCAACGACCGTGAACGATAGATCTATCGGTTCCAAGACTCCATGCGAGGGAGATGGCATGCCATTATTAAGGCAATTCGCTCCTCTGTCTTCTCCTCGACAGTGCCGACCACGGCTTGATCTGTACCAACCAGTGCCTGCCAAGGAGCCGGACGGTCGAGCCAGCAGCTTCAAACCTTGACCGTGGAACGGAGTTCGACCGCTGACATTGACGTATATTTCCCCAAGGCCCGGAGCGGCATAACAAAACAAGCTCAAAGACTGCGATCGCAAGCAACTCGGTACATACAAATCGACTCTTGCAATGCTTGCATTCGCCAAAACACAAATCCCGGTAGCGAGAAAGCCACAGACGGCTGAATAATAGGATCATGTAATAAGAAGACAGATACGTGCGTGCTCCCGACCAAGAAACGGATGTGAGAAGCAAACGCCCAGAACGGCTAGCGTATTGCCTTTGGTGGATTTCGGCACCAATAGGAGGGCGTTTACGTAAGGTGCCTCACCTATTTCTCCTTTGGGGCGCAGGACAAAACACACGGTTTAATCCGTCCGAGTGGTACCTGGGAAAAGAAAGGGCGCCCCCCTAAAAGTTGAGGGACCGCATCACGCTTCCCATGGTCTGAGCACCGGGGGGGTGAATAAGTACGGGAATGATCACGGAACCGCAAAGGGGAAGGTGGTGCTACTACTTTGCACTCGTAATAGTCGAGTATTGGCACCTCCAGTCTGGGGCGAGTCAAAAGCCCGCTGCGCAATCATACTTCGGGTGACAATTGCGAGAGTACTTCTTCCTTGTACCTCGTATCGAGAAAGCAACTCGCTTGAAACTCCCCCCCAAAAAATAGGACCAAGATTTTTCCAGTACCGAGTACTTGGACAATACTATAGATCGCCCCAAGACCACGAGGCTTGAAAAAGGGGGAGAACAAGTTTTTGATTACGTGTGTCGAGGGCGAACTACACCCATCTCCCCAGCTGGCCCTTAGTCAAACATGCGCTCAGCCCGCCTATACTATGCTGGTCACACTCGAACGCAACCCTGCACATCATGACGAAGCAAGAGGCGCCCCTGATCTTTGTCCTGCAATCAACCTCTCCCCAATCACAGAAGGAAAAGGAGCTTCAGGACGCGGAGCGCAAAGCCCACGCTGCCAAAGTCGCACATGCAAGGCGTCGCCACCACGTGCGAGGAGTCGGACAGGTCAGACACGGGAGGCCTGCCCGGCCTTCAGCAGGTGGTGGCGGTGGTGGTCGTAAGAAAGGTTTGTGGCAGGTCCGAGTAAAAACTTGAACAGTTCCCTCTCGCTGGACGGGACCATATGCTGACTCTTCGGATCAAAATCTGTGACAGGTAATTATTGGATAGACGAGACTGCACAGGAGGAGAATGTCCCAGCCGCTACGCTCCCAATCACGCCTCAACGAAGCCCTATTCCGCTCTCGCCACACGGCTCCTCTGATCCGTTCAACGCTCAGGCCATCCCCGTCACGCCGCGGGTCCATCAAGTCTTGCAGTATGCGAACCAGTCGCTGTTGAGCCTCTTTGCCACGAGCTACATTCGGCGATTGTTCGCGGATCCCTGGAGACGGTACTTCGACCCCAAGAATTACGGAGCCCTTCGGGACATCAAGTCGTTTGATTGGACCTGGGAGTGGTCTTCGGCCGAGGAGGGCGCACTCTCCTCGTACGTCTCGATGTACGCCATCTCCATAACGCGATTCCTGCCCAAGGACGCACACAAGGAATACTCGGTCATGGCCTTGAGCCTCCGGACACGGAGTCTCGAGGTGCTGCGTAAGAGAATAAGCGATTTGGATGGGACACGTCGGCCAGAAATGACGCTCATCATGTGTGTGATGCGTCTGTTCCGCATGGACTCGTTTGCGGGGGACGTCAAGGCGGCGCGCTTGCATGCGAACATGATCCGTGGCTTTGCCGACTCGGTCCCAGAGCTGGAACAACGGGGCCACTTCATCCGCATGTTGGTGTACAATGACATCGTCTCGGCGACGAACCAGCTTCGGCGGCCTTTGTTGGACTATAAGCATTGGATCCAGGCCTTCTCGAATGAATGCCACGCATTGATCGATCATTGCCTGCCACCCGATCCCTCGGACGACTCAGACATCCACCATTCGGTCTCGTTGGGCCCACTCCGCAAGGCCATGAAGCGTCTTCAATGGTATCTGTCCTTTGGCAAAAACACCGTCACGCCTGGTACTTTGCGGGAAGCGGAGATGATCCATCGCTGGGTAATCCTGGATGCTCAAAGGGACATGGCAACCCTCTTACACCTCTACGCCGACTTGACCGACGATCATGATTCCCACCAGGAACCCCACCTCACAAACATAGCTTTGACATTGACGTTGATCATGTCCCTCCAAAAGAGCCTTTGGGAGGCCAAACTCAACGGCATTGATATCTGTGACTCCTCCCGCTTCATCTTGCCACGGCTGGAGCGGGTCATGAGATCGATCACCGAGTCGTCAACCATAGAAGACCTGCATTACTACCGGGAGGCACACCTTTGGGTCTTTTTTGTCGGAGCCCAAATGGAGCAGCAGAAGCTCAAGGCGAGCCACCCGAGTCCCGCGCGGCAAAAGCCTCGGGCCGCACCGCCCTCGCTGTGGTTCAGCAACATGCTCGTCCTACAGGCGCGGTTCCTGAATCTGTGGGAATGGTCCGACGCGCGGGAATTGATGCTGAGTTTCGTCCTCAACGAGTTCTGGGAGCCGTCGCCTTTAATTTGGTACGAGCCCATTGTGCAAAACATAAGTGACCAGATAGATGAGGCAGCGACGGCGTCTGGTAGCGGAATGTCGGTGATGGCGCTGACGGGGCCGTCCGACAGCGTTTGCTGGCCAAAGTACAGTGCCTGACTTTTGTAGAGCTTGAGAGCTGTTGCGTTGTGAGATGCGCAGCCCATCTATCTGTACGGGGAAGAAAAGTCTGTAACACTATTTCAATAGACGACTCACTCTGAGATTCACATCGTGGTGCCCTAAATTTCGAGGACATAAAGTTACGAACGAAATATCAGGTGTGAGTGGAAGCAAGGAAGTTGCCCCTTCGAGTTCAGCCTCGTCGAGTATCACAATGCAATGCTTGGCAAATCTCCTCCGCCTCCCACGATCACGAAGTACCACAACTAAGTAGAAAATCATTCCAGTACAGAAAAGGCGCACAGTGTAAAAAAGATCCAAAAACTCAAAAAAAGACGTGATCAGATAATAGCCCTGCCCTGTTGACTCTGTAAACCCACTCAAGCCCTCAGCTACGAAACCCACTGTATATATATATTGAAGCCCCCAGAACCTGCACAGCCCACAGAGCCCACCACAAACCCTCTGCTACAGGCCCGCTCTACAGTAATTCTACAGCTACAGCCCTCGCAGAGTCAATCAGTGCGTGGACCAGATTCGTAGATTCCTCTGACACCTCAACAAGAATCTGGTCCGAGCCCCCACCCACCACGCCCACAAGGATGCACATTCGGGAGACAGAGGAATCCGTTTCGCGTTGAAGTTGGTCCCATACCTGCAGAACAGGTTTGGTCCGAATGTAGGAGCAAATTCCGAGACTGATATTAATATGTCTTAATATTTCCAGAATGATTTGTGGAGAAGGTCTGAGCGGGTCTTGTGGTAAGAGGTGCGGCAGAATTGTGGAAAATCATTGTGGTGAATTCGGGAGTTTTCCCTTGAGAGTACCCTTCTTCTGGAACAACCGCATATTTGGGGCGATGTGGTGTTTCTGAGGAGTGCCACTCTTGGGACCTTGGAGCAAAGAGTATACTTACATTCCGTACGTCGATTGGAAACCAGTCGGGAATCCTTGGACAGGTGGTCGAGACAATGGAAGTCTTTGTCAGCTAAACAGGTGGAAAGCTGTGTTTGCGCATGCACACAATTCCACCATTTACCTGATGGGCTCGCTGAAACCAGAACATGGCAGATTGGGCCTCGATTTCCACCATCCCCGGAAACGAGATAATTGTCTCGATCGATATGCCTACCAGTACCAGGAGGGTAATCGAACTATCTCGACCACAAGCCGACAAATGGTGCCAGACAGCATTCCATCGAAGGGTGGTGGATTTTGGGTAGGCCCAATCACAATCAAAGGCCTTCGGATCCATGGTTGAAGGCCTTCAACTTTGCAGCTGCTGTAAGATGATGAAAGGTTCCCGTCGCTTTGAGCTTGCCTCTCATGAGATAATCCAGCTGAACAGAGCGTCTTCCTCCTGCTGAGTGTCATGAACTTCAGATGCGGACGGTTCACGTCATCCTGGTGAAAGCACATCAAAGCCAGTGTCAACAGACTTGTGACCGGGTCCAACACCATGCAAATTGGGTCCAAGACAGGACGTCCTTTGGCACTCAAAAAGCAGACATTGTGGAGTAGGAAGTCGTGGGTTGACTGCAAGGATTCAGGTGAGTGATGACTTGAGGGCCGTCATTGTAAGTGACATATTTGAGAAGGACGGGCTGCGCTTCATCACTGCAGAAGAGTGATGCAATATGGTCAAGGGGGGTCCGCTGCATCAAACAAGGGGAATGGATATTTGCACAGACTTCGTCCGTTGTGGTGAATATCACGCCAAGACCTCAATAGCTGCGTTGAATTCCATCTTGATCCACCGCAATATATTCTCTCTCTTCCGCTTGCTCCACCGTTTCCACACGTGACCACGCTAGACTTTAAAATGGCGTTTCTTGTCGCTCTCGCGATCCTGGCAAAATGCTGCTTGTTTGCAGTCACCTTCCTCCTCTCAAACACCGTCGCCTACTACATCCTCCAAAAGAACATCGGCATGATGGAAGAGTTTCAGTCCGAGACCGACAGCGACTACACCAGTTACTGGCGTGACTGGGTGAGTTTTCGATCCCACCCCCGTCCCCTTTGTCAAAGGCCTCAGATTCATCTCACACGCAAATTCACTTGGCGCCCCGAAATGACAAGTATGGCTTCTTTTGCAAATGTGCTGACATTCACTTGCAGTTCATCTCCTCGCGTGGCAACGAGTACTTTTGTGAAATCGACGAAGAATACATCACCGACCGCTTCAACTTGACTGGCCTTAACACGGAAGTCCACTACTACCAACACGCACTCGACCTCATCACTGACGTGTTCGACCTCGACTGTGAAGACGACATGCGCGAGACGATTGAAAAGTCCGCCCGTCACCTGTACGGCCTGGTCCACGCGCGCTACATCGTCACCACCCGCGGCTTGGCCAAGATGGTTGAGAAATTCAAGAAATCTGATTTCGGCCGCTGCCCACGTGTCATGTGCGAGAGCCACCCGCTTCTGCCATTCGGTCCCAGCGACAACCCGGGCCTCAAGACGGTGAAGCTCTACTGCGCCAAGTGCGAGGACATCTACAACCCGAAATCGTCCCGGCACGCCGCCATCGACGGTGCTTACTTTGGCAGTTCCTTCCACAACATCTTGTTCCAGGTCTACCCCGCTCTCGTGCCCGTCAAGTCCAGGAGACGCTACGAGCCCAAGGTCTTCGGATTTAAAGTTCACCACGCGGCTGTCTTGGCTAGGTGGCAGGACGTCGTGAGGAGACAACAGCGAAAGCGCTTGGAGGATGCCCACGTCATTGCCGAGGGACAGCAACTGTTTGTCGAAGACGCCGAAAGCAGCGATGGGGCAGGTGACGACCGCGTCGAAGAACTAGACGACGAAGTCGGCAACAACGGCGATAGGAGAGTGGGCGCTCACGGTGGCGAAACTGAGGGTGTGGCCTTGTACGGAACGACCCCGGCCGGCGGACAAGCTGCGCATTGAACTGTGGACACCGGACACATCACGAGAACGCATTAAACGAGATGGCGACGAAACGGCGTTATGAGATCATGAAGGATGGCTGGGCAGCACTGACTGAGGGAAAGGAAAGGAATGGCGTCAAGGCGTGTTATTGCTTTTGTGTAAAGCGTTCTCGAGCATACCGGCATCGGCATCGGCGTCGGCGTCAAGGCGTCTGCCGCCCTCCTGGGAGAAACTGAACACATTCAGAGGGATTCTGAGGCTGAATCATGGAAAGAAACAAAGACGGACGGACAGACAGACACAGACAGGAGCCGGACGGATCGCCATAAAAGGCAAAGAAAGGTGTGATAATGTCCACACGAACGGCATGGCAGATCCAGACCCAGATCTAGATCCAGCTTCCCCATACCCAGAGTATGTACATACTTGTTCTTGAAAGAACTCGCCGATGTCTTTCCGACGCCCGAACACTGCAATGAGCTTGAAACGGAAAAAAAAAGAGCATCTCCAAAAATTCAAAGAATTGATTTCTTCTTCTCATTTATGATTTTAAAAACTGGCTAAATGGCTAACAAGCGAAGAACGACTTATCCCCTCAGCTGCTGGATATCTGATACGCTGGCACTGCTCGTCCCAAAAATACCGCCGACCTTGCCCAATCTAGGCCGTGTTGAAGTTCCCAGCATCAGCCATGAAGATGTCGTTTGGCCTGGAGGACCAGAAACAAGCTGGGCAGTAGGCGCCACGGGCTGGCTCTGGATGTGGCTGATATTCCGAGATCTCTAATCTCTTCGTCTCCTCTTGCCCTTGCGTCCCGTGTCCTCCTGGGCCTCGTCCACTTCTTCGTCCTTCCCCTTCTTCAGCTCCTCGGGCTGCAGTCCCCAGGCCTCGGCGTCGATCCAGTCCTCTCCGTCAGAACACTCGCCCACGTGGCCCTCGGTTCTGCACCAGTTCCAGACCTTGTCCCGCATCCTTTTCGCCTTGATCAGCTTGCCCAGCACGGCCTCGTAGCCGCGCACGCTCTCCTCTTGCTTTTGGATGTACATCATCAGGAGACGACGGGTTTCGATGAGCTCGTCGACCGGAAGGCCGAGGCGGGCGAGGCTTCGTGGTGGTCGGTGATTTGCTGCTAGGACAGCTGGGAGAAGGAATAACGGGTCTGGTTGAAGGAGGTATGAGTCTATGGTTGAAACCGTCGATTCGGGAGAAAAGGGAGGAGTAGGTGCAGTCGAGCTGTTGTGCTCGGCAGCCAGGGCTCGAGTAATTCTTCGTGTGGGTTTCGGTCGATCCTCGTCTTCAGACACCGTTTCACCATCCTGCTCTTGTTCCCGCTCTTGTTCATCTCCTGCCACAACTTTGGACTCTTCTTGGGCTTCTTCTGCGCCTGTCTCTGGCGCGTCCTCTTTCGCAGGTGGTTCTTCTTTATGCACCCCATTCGTTTTTGGATGTTCCAATTCACCACCAGCTACTTCTTTGGAAGGCTGCTCCTCTGTCGTTTCTGGATGTAGTCGGGATTTGTTGGGTTTTGTAGCTTGATGCCTATCATTTGCGTTCGGGCTCTTCTCTTGGACACTGGGCGCGGCATTGGACATTGCCTCATCCTTTTCTCCATTCGCGTAGTTGTGCCCGTTGACTCCGTTCTGGGTGTTCTCGCTCTCGAATCCGCGCTTCCTCTTCTTTCCCGCTTGCTGTAGGAGCAATTTGGGTTTGGGGTCAAAGAGATCCCAATCGTCCACACCTTCGGTACTCTCAAGAGGCATCCACGGCTCGTCTCCCATGAACTGCCTGTTCAGATTTTTGGCCCGCCAGAGATTTGTTCGTTCTTGGCGCAGTTTCTCCTCAGTAGATCTGATCATATCAGGAAGGGCACGGTCGGTAAAGGGTAAAGATAACGTAGGGTGGCTCGAAAGCTCAGAAGGATGCTTTAGAGGACATAACAGCTCTGGCAGACCATATCAGCGATCGTTTCAACATCACAGGGATGCAGCTGGGGGTCAGTACCTTCAAGACGGATGCCAGCGTAGGCATTCTCGTCCTCTGCATCGGCATCTGCCTCGGCGTCACTTTCGCTGTCGTCCAGTTCGTCGCCGTATTCATTGTATCTTCTCGGGTTGCGTTGCAGAATGTATCGCGCGTAACCAGCATGTTCTATTTTCTGTGCGCGCGGTGAGCTTCTCGGACCCGGCAAATGTTTGCATGCGACCATACTTGCTTATGGCCTTCTGGGCCCTGCGGATACGGCAGAGAGCCAGCGTGAATATAGTTCGCACCACGTGCTAGTTTATGGCCTCTGTTCGTGGCAGCAGAGGTGACCTGGTCGGCTGGACCTGAAAGGTGGAGAGAGAGAGAGGATTAGCTCGACCGTACGCAGGGAGCAGGTCTCAAGAATCAAGGATGTCATGTACCGTCTCTTTCGCGTCGTAGGGTTCGCTTGAGCGCCGCGATTGTCTCTGCAATCTCTACATGTTGAGGAGGCATGTTTGTGGTCCAGAGTGCGAAGGGGGAGTGGCAGCGAGGGACGAGGGTGACAAAAGATCAGCCCAGGAAGTTCGAGGATTAGCGGGGTTGGAAAGGCTGGAAGCAAAGGACGAAAAGGCAAAGCCACGATCAATTACCACGCCGCATTTTGAGTGTACTAGTATTATAGGCTTGACATGGGAAGAATGAGTCGAACGAAACAGCAAGGGAGGGTCGCAGGTCGACTTTCAAACTTCACCATCCCTCACTCCTCATCCAGTTGCTCACAAGAAAGACTGGAGCCAATCACAACATGCGCCCTGGACTGGAGCCGCGGCAAAGTTGCCCGAATAAAAGGGCCTTTCAGGGTTCACAGCGTTTTCCAATTTATGACGCAATGCTTCCAGCAAAGCAACCGAGAACACTCGTCGAGGTCGTGTCGAAACCCTTGAGTGCTCGATGTGGCCTGAGGCATGAGGGTTTCCCCAGGCCGAGCCATGACCGATCGCAGGAGTTCCCTCTTGATATTTTGTAGCCAGTCAACTGCATCGGGAGTAACTATCGTCCTTTCGACCGAGCAGCCCTCGCCCGCTCATGCCTTCTTTTTGCCCTGCTGCTTCGTCATGGACCGAGTTACAGGTCGGGCATCCTTTTTCGCGTAGATTTCCGCCGTGAAGGGACTGGGGACTCGTCAGTGATCGCAACACAACAAAGGATTGAAGGTCTCTCACTCTTCGAATCGTAGTGCGCCGAGATACATCACAAAGACCTCCAACGTCAGCAGCACCCCAGCCACGCGGCCATAATATAGAGCCGTGCCCAAGAATGATAGCGTGCTCCCCCAGTACATTGGTGCGTCGGTGACATTGAACGGAAACCCTTCAACTTTATGGTCCATCAAGATGCCAAAGTAGTCGCCCAAGTAGGTCCCAGTGACACCCAAGGCGTACATGCTGGACAAGACGAGGACGTTTCCGCTGAGAAAGAGGATGGCGCCGAGTTCTGGCTGATGTAGTAAGGGATAGATCGGCTGCTGCTCAAGCGCGGATTTGTAGAGAGAGTCTCGAATGATGCCAATGCCGAAGATGGTCACAGCCAGGGCGTAGCAGCCATAATAGGGCGAGCCAAAGGCCTTGGTCAAAAAATGAGTCTTGTGCTCTGTTCTTGTCAGTCACAAAGTTATCCGAACGGAAAATGTTTCTTGCCTTGTCGAGCGACGATGCTTCTACAGTCAGTCTCTGAACAAACCAACGTCGGAATGCTCGGTACTTACTTCCAGAAGATGGGATTGAACGCGATAGCCACGGCCGCAACTTGAGGATTTTGTTAGCCCCATATCCCATTGCCAACAAGCCCGTGCCCTCGAGCCTTACCATAGAGTGATGGCTGAGATGTGTCGATAAAGCCAATCTTCTCTTTCCCCGTCAATCCAGCAAAGAGGTTCTGAATCTTCTCCATTCTTGAGGCCGATCTGACCGAGCTCTTCCTCAGTCGAATGTACTTTACTGGACAGGCGCAAAAACAAGTGAAAAAGCCACGGGTAAAAAGAAAGAAACGCGCGAACCTGAATTGAGACGAACGATGTTGCTTGGCGCAGACAGATATGACGTGACGTGATTGCATCTACAAATTGGAACCCGTTGCTAAGATTAAATATATCGGAGAAGTCCAGAGAGTCGCCAAGTTCCCCATCCAGACACTTTTGGAATTCCATGAGATAGATACTTCACTCTATTCTTTCGACAATGTTTGTATATGGCAGCAGTGCTTTCTGGCTACTCCTCTGGTCACCATTCGTTTTGCTCGTATCTAGATATCTCGATATCTACACATCCACAAAACCATATGGATGACGGGAGAACCTTTCTACATTCATATTGACTACCAGATTGATGCACAAATGCACTCAGACCTTGACCAGCACGTTGCCCTTCTTGTCCACCTTGACTCCACTACCACCTGGTAGAATCCTCAACGTCTGTCCGAAATATGCATCAACCACATTCATATGCACTGCGATCCATTCGTTCTTCTTATTCGGCAGTATCCGATATTTCAACGACTGCCTGCTGATAGGAACTAGGCTGATCGCGCACGCTTTCGGCCCACTGAACGCGAAGTCCTCGCTCGCCTCCATGGACACGTTGAACGTGAGATAATGCATGCTCGGGTTCTCGATCGTGAAAGACAGCTTGTGCGCTTCCATGTCCGGCGGTCCGACACCAGTTGGGGAAACGGTGAGCATGACTCTTGGCTCGGCCATCGGCGCAACGAGGCGAGGTACTTCTAGAAGCGTTGTGCTGACTTCGTCCGAATCTTGTCGGCGCCAACCAATTTGTAGTGCGAGCTCCGCCGCCACCGTATGCCGATCGCCCAGTATCAGTTTCTGCAGCGAGAGATCAAAATCGAATGTCTCTGTGTGGTCTGGCTCTATCACTGTCGAAATGGTTGCATTGGGGTCTTTGGTCGCAACATCTGTGTTTGCAGATTTCCTTACAATGCCAGTGCTCGCTGAACAAACCGCACCCCCTACGACTTTCGTAGCTGTGAGCAATATAGCCTCAATGACCACAGGCTCCGTGGCGAACGAGTAGAGATTCGCTGCAACGGAGTATAGGTGCTTCAGACCCAGAGGTGTCAAAGAATCGGAGTGCTGTGGAGGGGCTTCGAAGAAATTCGGCCAAGGCTCGTGGTCGAGCTTGGGGATGAAGTCGTAATTCGCTTCAAAGGGCCGAATGACCCCGACATCGACAGTCAGGACCTTTGTAAGAATTGTTTCGGGTTCGGAACGTAGGCGATATGTCGCAAGAAGTTCTACTTCGTGATCAACCGCGGTGGCTGTATCCATTATGCGGACTGACACGACAGTCTTTCCTGACGATGGAATCGTTCCGAGTTCTCGTTTTTCCAATGTTTGCACTCCCGCTTCCGATGCAGTCGCTGGAGTAGTCTCGGATCCCGTCCCAATCCACATTATCTGCGCCGCACCCGCAACCGGGCTGATCATGCGGGCGTCGAGCGACACAATTACATCTTCTGCTTCTTCGTTCAAGATGTCGAAATCTATTGTCACTGATTCGTTAGTGTAGTATGAGCGTCTCAGTCCTGGAGCCTCAATCTTTAGTTTCGGTGGTTTGGGTTGCACGTTGATCTTATTGAATGCATTTGACTCTTGTCCCAACGATCGAGGCGTGGGTTTGCCCGCTTTCGATTCCCACCACCGACCTATCGAGTGTGAAAAGTCGGTCGAAGTTGCAGCAAATGAGACAGTCTCGTGGTCGATTATCAGTGTAATGGAAGCGACGACGATTTCCCCAGCCTCCCTAGGCACGACGCGTAGCCGGAATATCTTGGTGTGGTTCGAAGGAATTGTTAGATCAGCACTGCTCGTCTGTGACGGAACGGCGCCAGCGGAAGATCTCCTTATAGACGACAAGGACATGGCTAATGATTCGTCCGCCTGCACGTCTATGAATTTGACAGTCGAGGTCTCGGTGTTGCCACCCTCTTCTCCCTTTGCAACCAGATGGACGGGTTTCAGACCACCTTCGAAGACAACCTTGATCTCTGATAGGCGGATGGCCGGGAGACCCATCTGTGCTCGAGAAAGGATGCAGAGTTGACACTCCACCGGCTCTCCAACAAATACATCGTGTGTTGAGAAAGCAAAGGTGGCAACCAGGGGAGAAAGAGCCTCATCAATGCCCACGGCGACAGACAGCGGCTCTTTGTCGGTGCTAGACGGTGGGACCGCTTGACGGAGATCATAGTTAGTGTTTGGCTTCCGGTCAAATACTTCGTTCGAGAGCTCCCAAATCAGCTGAACGAGTAACTCGCCATCATCGACATGAGCAAGACAATCAAGGAGTGCCCAGCCCAGACCTTGCAGCAACTTCCACCATCCACCCTGTCTCCATCTTTTGCTATGCCACAACTGTCGCAGTGTCAGGGTTGCCTCCACCCACGATTCCGTCTCGATTTGTTCAAGAGCTTTCTGGAGCTCGAGAACCTCAATCTTGCGCAGTTGACCTCGCTTTGCGAAATGACGGATGGCCGCATCCAACGTTGAGATGATGTCCCCCGGGTAGTCGTATCCTGGGGTTCCATCTATGGGAACTTCGCGGTAAGGCTCCAGGGCAAGATAGGTGTCGTAAAGATGAGCCTTACTGGCAACCATAGAAGCTGGTGAACGACCTGGTGACTGCCTATCTTCCTCTGGGATTTGCAAGGCCCAGCTCCGGCGGGCATAAATGCATTTCTTTGCAATATCCAGCCAATATCCCTCATGATGAAGCAGTTCCCAAGGGACAAATCTCTCGCCCACAGAGAGCGACTTGTCCACATCGACAAAGAGAGGGAGCAAGTCAGGTGCGTTGGGAAGTCCTACATGTAACAGGGGATATTCTGATCGAGATACAAGGTCCGCCATGACTTTTGCCCAGGCAGTCTGCCACGCTGCCCAGCCGTAGTTATCTGTTCCCTTACCTCTTCGGTCGACCAGATCTCTGATTCGGTCTCGATGGGCCACCCATGATCTCACTGCTGTCGTCACTTGATCGGTCCACAAGAGACACCTGATTGTGCGAAAGGCAATAACATCCGCCAGCAGCCTTGCTTCGTTGAAGCGTGTGCTCCAAACGGCAATAGCATCAATAATTTCAGGCGCAAACAGATTATCATAAGCAGTCTCATAGTTCCGACAAGCCGCATCCATCTCTTGCCGGAACTCGGCGAAGACGCCGAGCTTGAATTCATAACGGACATTCCAACCCTGTGAAGACAGTATGTGCGAGTTCCCCGGCTGTACAGTAGGTTGCGGGGCTGTGCTTCGATTACGCTTGCGTCGTGCATGTTTCGAAAGGTCTCGGTAATATTCTACACAAAGGGGATGCAGAGACGAAAGAACAGAGTTGACGAATACATTGATCTCCGTGGGCGACGAGTTATGAGCGAGGAAATGGATGCTTTTGCCGTCTAAGCCAGTTGCTCGCCGAATGGTACTGACGCGGTCTTCCAGATCAGCAGGATTAATCATGCCATCTCCTAGCAAAATAACCACCAGTCTGGTCTTGTAATTCGTCGACGTGAGCACGCTCCGCACATTGTTGACCTCGGACTTCAACTTATTATCCTGAAGTGAACTGGTGTTGGGATCGGAGACCAGACTAAAGACCGTCAAGAGGGCGCAAGGCAGGCGTGACTGGTGTTTGGTGATCCACAAAGGAGAAATGATGCCATCAGGATACAGCGGAGAGCTGGGAGTCAATGGTGACAGCGGAGAATGTAGCACAAGGGCTGGCGGTGGACTTCCATTTGCACCGACAGCCGACAGACGGGGAGAATGGGGAGGGGGCGGTGCTTTACGAGGAGGAAGAGTGTAAACCTGCGCCATGTGTCAGCGTCACAATCTTTGTGGGAAGCCGTATGGTAAGGGGAGCGCTGACCTACCCGTCCGACCTTGACTATCCTGAAAACCCTGCCACTCCTCGATGTGGAATATTGAGAGTGCCACGGAAGATCAGAGGCATCTTGTTTGCAGAAAGACTCGAGTAACTGCTCGGCGAGAGGCCCGCTGACGATGGGCGCATCCACCTTGATTCTAAATCCACCTTCGTGCAAGAAGTCGTGGGTCTTCACCACCGGATCTGGCTCACTGGGGCTTCTAGAATCCAACCCTGAAAGCAGCAGGAAAGGCAGGTTATGAAGGACGTAGTCTTGTGGGAAACGGTCCATGATTATCGGACATCTTGCGTTCTGACAGGAGTCAGATGGCGATGACAGATGAGCACCTCTGTGTTTGTGTTTTGGATGGGTATACCATTGCAGCAACAAATCAAGAAACAGAGTCGTCAATCTGCATCAATCCACTCGGTACGGGGTTACAGTGAACGATGTTGGAGGATCGAAGTGAGATAGAACAAGTCGAGAAGTGTGATTGAAACAATGTGAGCTCGCCGCAGTTTCCGAATTGAGCGCAGGTTGCAGCCATGGGAAATGCATCACCATCACCACCACCACCACCACCACCACCAGGCATCTTTTGGCCATGTGACGGATTCATCATGCAATTCAGACTCCAGATGTCCTATTCTCACATTACCTACCTTTACGTTGGATGCTGAGGCTCTGCACCATTGCTTCGTGTCATGTCATGTCACAATGCCCGATTGGTGAGCGCTCTCCCCTCCCTTCATTCGTTGTTCCAATCGTATCTCGAAATGTTATGTGTAGAGTACTCCACCTACATCTGTTGTTGAGCCATGCTGCAGGTTCATCTAAGCACTTGGACCATCCGCAAATGCCGTTACGTATAGGTTTGGTCCTCTGGTTGAGTGGGTTGAATCCCCATCAGTAACCCATGGCCGAGTCTCCATGTGTTTTGTCTTGGAACGCACGGCCTGGAGATGGATCTTGTCACAGGGTATCGCCAGATTGCTGTCAACTACTCGGACTTACCCATACGCGATTCATGTTGGGGGCGTTTTTCTCTCGCCCACGGTTTGCCTCCACCTGTGTATGTGGCTTCCTTTTTGTACTGATGATGCGTGTATCCAGCATGCGCATGACTGATATCAGCTCGAAGGCAAGATGCACTTCGGGCTTCGACGACTCGAGGCAATTACCACATTGGGTATTTGTCTCTTCTGTTCGGCCCGCAGAGCTCAATCCGCCACAGCTCTACGGATGGGAACTAGTTTCTCCCAATCATGCAGCAAGCTTACTAGACCCACTCGTTTGTCATGGTTCCATGCGAAGCACAGATCGCTACCTGACTCTCTACTTCGTACCTCATCTCCTCGTACTCGTTACACTCTGGTATAGCCGCTCTTTGCCCGCTCGAGGCTTACCAAGCCATGCGAGGAATGGCTAGTCCAGCTGGTCAGTCTATTGGCCAGCAGATTCTCGAGATCCAAGTCACAGAGGCAAGCGGGTCAAGAGAGCTGCACAGCAGCACTGTCTGTATCTGGAAGGCGCCCAGAGCGGCAAGACGGCAACGTGTCATCTCGGCTGGAATAGCATTCTCTGTGTTGCTCCAACGTCAGTTGTCTGCGGCGACCTGCAACCTAATCTGACGAGGGCAAAGCCTCGAATCCCATCAGATGTGGACCCCGAGACCCGAAAACACTGGAAAACATCCATTTGTCGACTTTCAAGTCTACTCCTGGAAGTACACCCGGGTCACGGGGCGCTTCTACACGGGGCCGATGGAAGGTATTCGTCCTGAGACTGTCCCATCAAAGACAGCACCCCGAAACGAGACCCAATGAGTGCCCTTGTCCGGTGGAATTATTCAGCCGGACAATGCAGGGTGCAGTATCACCAGCATTCCTAAAAGAGTAGGTGCTCTAGGGACCTAAGCCTTGGACGTTGGATTTGATCCCACCTCTTACCGACTCGGAGGAGACGCGAAGGACCGGAAGACCAATCGACACATGTGGTTACCCACTCTCCCGTTTTCCCGGCGGAGAATCAGATCCATCGAGATCCAGAGCCTCGTCAGACTTGCCTTGGATTGACCCACCGTTTCAGCTTATGGTAACCGCATAGACAAATCGGGAAGTGGTGTGATGTTCGCCAACATCACACGAGCGACCTTGTTTCCAGCCGCCATGGTCGAGGCCCGCCCTTTTTGGCAGCAAAGAATCGTCGTGTACGTAAAGATTGTCAGTGCGAAAAGGCCAACATGTAGGTGCCGACCTGGTGAACCAGCCGTCAGGAGAGCCAAGGAGCGTGGTCCGGTTAGTCACAAATTATTCAGCTGGATGATCCGAGTCCAAACTGGATCAGGGCTATCACCAAAATCTGCCGGCTGATGGACGGCGACAAGCTAGGCTCTTTGCTATCTCGTCGAGGTGAGCTGGAAGTCTCCGCCTGCAGAATGTCTCCGAATTGTCTGTTCTGAGTAAGGTTTTCGAAAGAGAAAAGGAGCCTATTCGCGCCTGTTTTGGTATTGACGCTTGAAGCTCCCCCGGGCAAGCGCAGCTATTTCTGACCGAGCTATCCGACTGAACAAAAAGGCCCCTACTCCTCACCGAAGACTCAGGCTCTGTTCCAGACCAGCATCTTCCCCCCTTTTCTAACCCCAGCCAGATTAGGCTTTACACGAGCTCGAAAAGCTGGGTCGGATGTGTGTGCCTTTTGATTCAGAGGTGTTACCGACAAATGCCTCCCAGGGAGGACGGGGCATCAAAGACCTTTACTTGGATTACTGGCGATCCACGCAGCAAGAAGAACATCACACAGATTCGGCGACATGCGGGGCAGAATTCCGGGGTGAAAGCTGAAAATAGCGCTAGAACTCGCTCGAGTTCTTCGCCTAGGCCAGGACTTCGAGGCTCTACAAAGCCCTTTAGAGCTGTTCATCCTTCTTCCAAGGTTGACGAGACCGCTGGGAAGTTCTTGAATTCACAGGGCGATGTGAACAGTCCCTTCCATGTGGATTACCCTTTCAGCACTGCGGAAAATGGCACGGCTCCCTCAGCTCCCGCTCATCAAGATCAAGTCAACGCCTACGAGCCAGTCTACCCGCTTCCATCAAGCCTGAGAGAAGCGACTTCTACGAACCAAGAGGCTCCTCCCTCACGAAAGGTCACCATCTGGGATCTGGTTAACCACTCGGCCGAGGAAGAAGAGAGGCACAAGCTGGAACTACTGGGTTCAACTCCAGGGCAAGACACAGACGATGGTCGAGCCGATTATTTTGGCAATCACATCGGCCATACAGAACTCAAGCAAGCATTGAGCGAGGTACGGGCACATTCTCCGCGCAACTCTCGGAAAGTGTCTCCGTTGCCGGCTACTGCAGCCCTGCAAGCCAACATTGCCAAACGCCGCAAGCCCACCGCGCAGGCGGGTCACTCGAACGCATCATGGCGCATCGGTATGGCGCCCTCCGCCGTCATGACTCTGTCCAAGGAAGACTCACAAATAGAACAGATCCTCTTACAAACCAGCACCTTCTACACGAGCAAGTTCGAGTCCTCGTGGTGCGGACAAATCCATGACATCGAGCGCATCAACTCTTTCGAGATGCTGAGCGTTGAAAATTTCAGCGGCTCCATCACAACGGCCGCCGGACTGATGGCTGTTGGAAGGATTGACTCGGCCTCATCCATACTCAGCCGTGTCCTCCCTACGCTGTCAGACCTCCTGATCTTGCAACACCCAAAGCTTTACTACATCCTCGCAGACCTCAGTCTTGACACCTCCAACACTGAACTCGGACGCCTACGTAGTCAAGTGAAGAAGTTCGCTGCCGCCGCATCTCTCGCGATCCTCGGGCCTTCCCACCCGATCACTGCTCTGCTCCAACTCACCCTCACGAGCACCGACCAGCGTCTCCGACTCCGCGAATTGATTCAGCGCAAAATTCACGAGCTGCACGAACACCTTTTCAGTGCCACCTCTCACGAGACAACCGCGCAGTACTACTACCTCGCGCGTGTGCTCGCCCAGCTGGGACACCTGGATGAAGCAGCTCGCATACTCACGCGAATCATTCCTATGTGGGAAAACACCCACACCAAAAACAGTCTCCTGCCCGTGACCGGCCTTCTCGAACTCACCAAAGTCCACCTCGCCTTGGGTAACACTAATCAAGATACAGAATCGCTCGTATCCGATGCTCTGCGCCGCACACTGACCATCGAAAAATCTTCGGAGGACCAGTCATCCCCTCTAGCGGAAGTGGTGCACTCAAGGATGGGCTGTTTGAGAACACTGGGCCGGTTACATGTGATGAGGGGAAATGTGCAGACCGCCATGATGCAGTATACAGCCGCAGTGAGTGTCGGCGTAGGGGAGCTGGGAGCGCGCGTGCCCGCTGTGCAGCTCGCCG
This sequence comes from Fonsecaea monophora, assembly GCF_001642475.1. Classification (NCBI taxonomy): domain Eukaryota; kingdom Fungi; phylum Ascomycota; class Eurotiomycetes; order Chaetothyriales; family Herpotrichiellaceae; genus Fonsecaea; species Fonsecaea monophora. Next base: position 99,087 of record NW_019174010.1, read on the forward strand.
TGGCGGATCTCGATGCGGTGACTCGCATGACTGTGCATTCGGACGACGACGACGATGACAACAACACCCTTCACGATGTAGATCGAGTGGCGCTGCCATCAGTGAAGCTCGGACCTGACATCTGGGAAGCGGCGAGGCTGAATCTAGACGCCTTCTTGAATACCGAGGGTTCATGATTTGTTTGCAGCAGGCCCGTGGTGTTTATGAGCATTTCCCTTGGGCTGATGTTTGATATGAGCGGAGGGAGACTCGATAATGGAGCAAGGGTCTATCCATCTCGGAAGGCTGCGATTGAAGGCGAGGGCGACTTGGAGGGACCATGAACATGTTCTGTTGGGTGGTGGTTTTTCCAATACATGCACACACCCGTGCCTTTTCGTGACGTAAACCTACAGATGCTGGCGGGAGCTTTCGTTGCCCTCCCGCATCCTATGAGTTGTCTTATGCGTGAAACATGAGCGATGGTGGTGTTGTAGGTGCTATACAAATTTGTCATAGTTTGGAGTTACTATATTTTCCTTAAGTGTGCTGGTCGGTTTTATCCTTTCTTGTCTAATGCCTTTTTAATGGTATAGGTCCTGTCCCATTTCCCACTACGAAGAAGTAAATCATTTTGCCTTGTCGGCCAGTTTCTTCCTTTTCTCTCTCTCCTTCTTCTCTAAATTCTGTATATATGCCTCGGCGGCAATTCCGCCAAAGACCAACCCAATGCCCATCCACTGGCCCTTGGTTAGCGAATGTCCAAACCACATGACGCTCAATAGCATGGTGAACATTTTCCTCGTCACTGTCACCGTAACGAGGAGTAGGGAAGAGAATCTCTCTAGCGTGGCGTAGATGAAGAGTTGGCCGACGGCGCCGCAGAGGCAGAAGAGCAGGACGTCCTTGAGCACGGGTGGATGGCGCTGAAAGAAAGAAATGGCCTGAGCCAGCTCGTGAGTGTCGGTCCGCACAAACTCCGGGATGAGCGCCTGAGGGACGTATGGTGTGGCAACGAGGTATGCGCCCATCAAGATTGTGCCGAGCAGGTTGAGGATGACCATCATCTGCGGACCTGACGTCTTTCCGTAGCGGTGCGGGGATTGGAAGATGTGGTCTTGGACCGTGTTTGTCAGGCCATCAAACAGCAAGTTGATCCCCAAAAGCGTCAACCCATAGATGCTCGAGTTTTGTGTCGACTGTGTCTTGCCCGGTTTCGGGGGGTGGTAGAGGGTGAACACCGCTACGCCACTGGTCACTGCCAGTACTATCATGTATTTTGACAGAGGGTATCGTCTGCGGAACAAGGTGACGTGTAACGCCATTACAGGCAGCAGTTTGCATGATTTTGCCAGGACAAATGTGAGGTAGTCGACGTGGGCGAGGGAAGCGTAGCCAAAGGGAGATGCGAGAGTGGTGGTCAGTGTGACCAGCACCAGTGGTAGGAGGGAAGAGGTAGAGGGAAGAATGTTGAATCGTCCGGTCGTATAGGAGAGGTACAGGCTCCCGCTTATGAAGGCGAAGACAGCTTGGATTGTGTTGAGAACGATCGGGAAGCGGAAGTATTCTTGTTGCGCCTGCGCAGCGGAGGGGGAAGTGAGCGGGTATGGCGTGGTGGTGATGCGTTCTTGCAGCACGCCCCATGTCAGAAACGAGGCATAGATACCGCCGACGCACACGAGGAGAGTCAGAATGCTTGGGTGGGCCTGCTGTATCTGTGGCCGCTGTTGGGAATGCGAGGTCGGCTTCTCAGAAGGAGAGGGGATATGGCCATTGCTGTAGACGGCGCGCTGTTCGGGAACATCTGAAGGGGCCTGCATAACTTCCCCGGAGTTAATGCGCTGCATGGGCGTGACCTGTTTGCGGCGCGCCATGTTGTTAAGGACAGACGGAAGAAAAGGAATGACTGGAGTGAGTGGGCGATCAAAGAAAAATAGGCTGGAGTGTGTATTCAACTGCGGACAAGACGAATTGATGTTGTAACGTGGCGTGTCAGTCTCAACCCGGCGGTCCCTGACATGGTAAAAAGTAAGTGCTAATAATAATCTCTTCAGCCTTGTCAGCCTCGTCAGCTCATTAGCCATAATGCAACCAGTCTGCCACCCGTTTATCCTCTGGACAAAGTGAATTACCACGCCACGACATCGAACTTGAGGAACAGGGTGCTTGGACCGGCCACTAGCCTTTACAACTCCTGTTAAGCCATGTTCTGTAGATACTCAACTTGTTCGCTTTCAAGAAACGGTAAAAGTTGGCCAAACTGTTCATCTAACTTGGCTCTTTCTCGAATCCTGCTCACTTTGTGTCTGCAATGTGCTAGGAATACGCAAATCACTACATGTATGGGCTAGACAGCCACTGTCGGAGGTACATACCTAGGCACATGCCATGCCGCAGGTATCTTCAGTGCCTTCATGGACTGGTAATCTGAGCCAAGACAAATTGGCATCGGTAGATTGTCGCAGCCTCGTGAGCCCCTTGACAAACCCAGCCTTGTCACGAGCCGTCAGTTAATTCGTCCATACACAAGTCGAGCTGAAGTATGACTCTCTGGGACTCGTTTCTGACTTCCCACTCCTAATCCTCTTCATCATCACTACCAAAAATGGCTTTGAACACAGCTTGCCCAGGCCGTTGCTGCTCGAGCGCTTCGTTTCTTTCCGGATCGAGCGCAGCAGGCCGGCTCTCGACCACTGCTGCAATCGACGGCTCGCTCGTTCGAATACCGACTGGGTTTCTGCCGACTTCTGGACCATGGTCATGATAAGATGTCGCAGATCCGAAGGACTTGAATTGCGACGCCGCGAAGCCGGCTTCGCCAGAGCTAGCCGCAGTTGCACTTCCACCACTACCTTCCCCTGAACCTGAGTGCGCCGGCATTTGCACATTGAATCTCTTACAGAGGAGCCTGGTAGGGTAGAAATTGATGACAGACCGTGTCATGGGACCGAACATTCCGAGTTTAGCGGCCGATTCTGCAGGATCTTCCGGCCTTGCCTGGGGCTTGCTCAATAACGAATCTGTGGCCGTGTCGGCCGATTTGCCATCTTGACCTTGAGCGGAAGACGATGAAGAGGTGAAACGGGCAGCCATCAAGCCGCTAATGGGCTTAAACACCTCCGCTGCCCGCGCGAACTCTTGCATCTCTAGAATCCATTCCTCCCGCTTCATGTTGTTGGCTCGCGGTGGCACCTCCTCGGCCGTTCTGTGTCCGGCGTGAATCTCGAGAAAAGTTCGATATCTTGATCTTTTGTTCTCATCCTCTGCATACGGCATCCAGCCACCAACTGCGCGATTCAGGGCCTGGAGCGCAACTTCCCGGTCTAGCTGGGGAATCATAAGTTGGGGGTCATTTGTTTGAGATTCAGATGACTTATTAGTATTTGTTGGTTGTTCGCTCCCAGCCGCGGGAAGGTTTTGGCGACCTGATGCAGCAGCCACGCGATCACGAGCAGCAGGTGTTAAGAAGTCAAATATCGACTTTCCTGGAAGTTGTGACTCGCCCAACAGCGATGCACGGGCTTTGGCCGTAAGATTCGACGACTTCGCGGCCTCTGCTGTCGAGACAGTCGTGGATGCAGCGCCTGCTTCCGCGGCCGGCGAAATGGATGATTTCCAGTCTTCAGGGACCTCTGGGGGTTTGTACTTCTCGTCCTGTATGGTCATTGAGCCCAGTGAATCTAGTTCATCTGTCAACACAAAGCCATCCAGGGGTAATCGCCCATCGTGGCACTTCCTCATGATTCCCTTCAAAGTTGCCAATTTTTTGGAAATAAATGTGGGTTTGGCCTTTACAAGAGGGTTTGCAGCGCTTCCGCTCCTCTTTGTTTTGGACTTTGGCATCTTTTCGCCGGCAATAACCTTGTGGTATGATATCTTGGGGCCCATGGAATACGGGTCCTCATCGGAGTCATCATCATTGAGGACTCCGACACCAAGTCCTGTCCTTCTTCTTGCTTGTGCTGGTTTCTTCCCAGGAGCGAACAGTGGAGCAGTGCCCTCTTCATCTGAAGCTTCGCCAGCAGAGCCAGACCCGGGATTTGTTGTTGAGATGCTTCGACCTGACGACTCCTTGTGGCCCTGCAAGTCTCCAATGTATCCCAGGCCTTTATGGTCTGTCTTTCGCGTGTATGAAACCACCTGCACATCATCTGGAGCAAAAAGATGTGTCTGCGCATGCTCTTCTTCGTCCTCCGGCTCTTCCTCGCCAACTTTTGCTGCTCGTCGAACTCGAGGGCCAATGCCTTGACCTTCCCTCCAGCCCATTCGCTTGAGCAGTTTTGACCCAATAGTTTCGTTCAACGGTCGAAAAATGTCAATGGCGGCGGTCTTTCGCAGAGTATCGTGCTCCGTGCCGAATCCCGCAAATTCTGAGGAGGTGTTCAGTGTGCGTGATTCTTCAGCCTCGCGAAAATCTTCTTCGTCCATGAAATCCTCAGGTCTTTGGGTTTGCCTATTTTGTGCAGCCTTTGCGCGGTTCTGTCTGGACGATACAAAGGAGGAAGGAGTCCATCCTTCTTTGGAGCCTACGGTATTAAAGTATCTGTGTCCACCACTTTAGCCATTGTGCTCTTGAGACCATTGCTCCGAGTGCTCACCCGGCGCTGAAACCTCCTGTGAAGGCACCGTGCAAGCGTTTGCGCCCTCTTTCGTCTGTGACCTCCTGCTTCCACACTGGCACAAAAGACCCATCATCCCGAGTATTCTCATCCAGGGGAGGCAGAGGTGTTCCATACAGAACAAAAGGTGAGGATTGTTTTTGGAGGTCGGCCTCGAAGGCCTGTCGCGATCGTTTGGAGGCCATGTTCGAAATAGCGATAGGATCACATTGTTGGGCAAGGATCAGAAGATGGGATCGACTGGGTGGCCTACGCGGCACAAGTCCATTGAAACCAAAGTCTGTCAGTGGCTGGCGAGCTTGTGCAGTTGGTCATTCGTACACCATTTTTCTTACTTGATATCCGATGGTGCAGAACGGTTTAGCAATTATCATCGTGTCTGGCTTACGAAAAGAGTGCGCTGTACGCCAGTGTTGATGGTCAGACAACATCGAATTCTTGGGGGTGCCACTTAATGCTCTTCACCTCAAGAGCGTGATCAGCCGGCAGGGCCAGTTAGGCTGGTACGGGCACCGATCCCGAACCTTGGGTCAAATACCGCGTCAACTAATCATGTCACTGAGTGAGCTATTAGCATCCAGTCTAAAGGAACCACCAACCAGTAGCTGCTGTCCCAGCCATTGTTGGCCTTGTAGAGTGCTATGGAGAGCCTGGAAGTCTCGCGGAAGCATTAGAAGCCCCCCTCATGCGTGTTTTGTCAGGTTGTGCACCGTGCTTTTGCCTGCGCCCATCAATCAAATGTTCACAATCTGATTCCAACTGCAAACCCAGGATCTTAATAACTTGAAACAGAGCATTGGGACCGCCATTATTTCGCCTCAAGTCATCAATTTCGTTTGATCCACTGCCACGGCCTCCTCTGACTCTCTCCCCGCCCCAATCTGCGTTGGACGTGGCAGAGCTGTAGTCATCTTACTATCTGCTCTGCCCGCCTTCGACCTTACGCGAGAACCCGATGATACGACTAGTCGGCCTATCTCCTTCTTGTTGTGATCTCTCTGAACGTCACCTTGAGAGACTCGCTCTATTCGAGCCATAACCGACGACACAAACCGGATACTGAATCGAGCAATTCCCGAACAAAGCCTTGTGGCTGCAAGGCCCAAGGGCTCAAGGGGTTTGACATTGCTTGTCGTCCGTGCGTTCCATACTGGCGTTGGTCCTTGGATTCGCACAGCAAACGTGACACTCAGTCTGGTCTTTGATTCATCAAACAAAGATTCTGAACGGCAGCTGAGTTGTCTGCCTCCGTCAGTAAGATGGCCACAACAGCATCACAACAGTCGCCGTCGCTGGTGCGAAGTCATTCGACCTCCCGTAACCCTCCTTCTTCCTATGCGTCCACCTCACCCTCGCAACCCAGCAGGACGCGTTCCACGAATACCAGACCTTCGAATCACAACCGCTCTACCTCCAGAACCCACGAAACCCCTCCTCAATCTAATCCTACTGCCCTTGCAAATGTCGCAAGGAGAGACTTCGAACAGTCGAATGTCGTTCGCACAACTTCCTCTCGTCGCAGCACCTCTAGAGATGGGAGAGGCGAATATCATACTGAGGCGTCTGCTCACGGGCGGTCTTCATCTCGACCTGGATCCAGACGCAACAGTCAGGATCTAACTGCACCTACGACAGTAAATGCCAATGGAGCAACTCCACAAGTTCCTCCTAGCACCACCTCACGGACCGAAACACACGCCTCGCAAACCTATCCCACGATCGGGCGGAGACGAACATCAATAACATGCCAGACAGGAACTTGGTCACTGGGAAAAACAATTGGTCAGGGTAGCATGGGGAAGGTCAAGCTGGCAAGGAACACGGAGACCGGAGAACAAGCAGCCATCAAAATTGTCCCACGCCAGGCGGCTGACGACCACGGAAATCCGAAAGATGAGCGTGCTGATCGTTCGAAAGAAATTCGAACAGCGAGGGAGGCTGCCATGGTGTCACTACTATCCCACCCCTACATCTGTGGAATGATCGATGTCCAGAGGACGAACTACCACTGGTACATGCTTTTTGAGTATGTGAACGGCGGGCAGATGCTGGATTACATTATTGCTCATGGCAGGCTGAAAGAGAAACAAGCACGGAAGTTTGCTCGACAGATTGCCAGTGCGCTGGACTACTGCCATCGAAACAGCATTGTCCATCGGGATCTCAAGATCGAGAATATTCTTATCAGCAAGACCGGGGATATCAAGATCATCGACTTTGGACTCAGCAACCTTTATTCACCTCGTTCACTTCTGAAGACATTCTGCGGAAGTTTGTATTTTGCAGCACCAGAATTGTTGCAAGCCCGGCAGTATACTGGTCCTGAAGTTGATGTATGGAGTTTCGGGATTGTTCTTTATGTCCTCGTCTGTGGCAAAGTGCCATTTGATGATCAAAGCATGCCTCAGTTGCACGCAAAGATCAAACGAGGTATTGTTGACTATCCACAGTGGCTTACAGCTGGTACGTGTTTGTCCCAACACAAGAGTCCCCATCTACTAACGGCCTCTAGAATGCAAGAATATTATCTCGCGCATGCTCGTGGTGGATCCCCGAGATCGAGCCAGTCTTCAGGAAATCATGAACCATCCTTGGATGACAAAAGGCTTCAATGGCCCACCGGATAATTATCTCCCACACCGGGAACCACTTCAGCTGCCGCTTGATCCTGAGGTCATTGACAAAATGCAAGGGTTCGATTTTGGGTCTTCGGCATACATCACTGAGCAGTTAACCCGTATTATCGAATCAGAGGATTACCAGAATGCTGTAAGGAGAAGTGCGAAAGATGATTACAGCCACACCTCGAACAGTGGAGAGAAGAAGCGTGGAGTCTTCGACTTTTATAAACGACGAAATTCAATCAGCCGCGAGGGTCTTTCGGTGCCGTCGTCTGAAGCCATCAGAGGACATGACCCCATCAATGCCTACAGCCCACTGGTCTCTATATATTACCTCGCACGTGAAAAACGTGACAGAGAGCGACAGCAACCAAATCCTGGCGCGCTGGCCATGCCTATGACGGAAAAGGAGGCGCCTCTCAAGCTTCCAGGGCTACCTACACCGGAAGCTGCTCATACAAACACCTTTGCACCAGAAATGCCTGGAGAAAGAGCCACCGGTGGTCGGGCAAGACCGCGGGCTCGAACAAATGGTGAGGATGACATCCCGCACGTTGCGAAGTCATTGGAGGCTGCCGAGCGAAAACCGGCTCCAAATGTGGTTCCATTGCATGCAATTCCTCAACCTGATCAACCTGCGAAGCGCGAGGGGACGGCCTTGGGTCTTCTGCGAAGGTTTAGTACCAGACGGTACCGGGACCGTGACATGGAACGACCCCAGCCTCCACCAGCTCTGAATATCCAGCCTCCGGCTGATTCAGTGACTCCTCCACGGAAGTCATTCTCCGTTCGACGTTCACGGAGGAGAGACCCAAGCCCAACAACTCATCATCAGGGGGGTAGCCAACCACAGCATGAGGGTCTATTGAGTGCCAGTGGCGGCTTATCTAGAGCCGGGAAGTTTTTGGGTAGATCAACCAGTGTCAACTCCGCCGAATATCGTCCTCGACGTGTTCTACATAGAGGGACGACGGGCAACGAGTCTCCAATGCTTGTGCCTGAGCCACCACCGACCAGCGGCTCTGATCAGTCGAGTGTGAACGCTGGTCGAGCTAGCAAGGGCGTGGAACTTACCGACAAGCCCGCTCCTAACGCCAGCCCTCTGACGACACCTCGCACCCCAACTACTACGCGGACCAAATCCTTAGGTCACGCACGGCAGGAGAGCATCCAAGCCCGGCGACGCCGCCATGAAGAGCGTCGAGCAGAAGCTAACGTCCCTGAGGAGACTGACGCTGAGATGCGAGATGAGGTCGATATCCTTGACACGCCCGCCATTCCCGATACCCCAGGGACCGAAATCTCAAAGCCAGCCAGTCTCAAGGGGCTATTCTCGACTTCAACTACCAGCAGTAAGCCACCTGAGTTCATCAGGCATGACATTATTCGCGTCTTGAATCAGCTCGGGGTGCAATATACCGTGATTAAGGGTGGCTTTTCTTGCAGACACGCGCCAAGCATCAACCTCGAAGGGGTCAAGGAACCCGTAGCCGGGCTCGATGAAGACAGAAGTGGACGCGTTACGAGTGGACATCAACGCCGGATTTCATTCGGCGGGGCATTCCGGGGTAAAGAGAGAGAAGACATTAAGGACGATCGGTTGACCCGACATCATGCGAGAAGAAGACAACCGGACCAGAGCTTCGTCACCAACTCCGAGGGGTCGGACGAGTACCTGCAACAAAATCGAGGACCCGAGGCTCACGATGGAGGCGCTACAAGAACTCGGGTTCAAGAGGACAGTGGTGAGCGATTGGTGCTCAAATTCGAGATTGCAATTGTCAAGATCCCCCTTCTTTCTCTCCATGGGATCCAATTCAAGAAGGTGCAAGGGGGAATGAACCAGTACCGGTCAATGACATCAGCCATTCTCAACTCATTGAGATTGTGATGCAACGGGCAGCTGGATGGATTCAACTTATTATGTTTTAGCGAAACGCAATGAAGCATGCAGGGCGCAATGTTTACGGGCAACGCGACTTGACTGTGGGCTGTACTGTGGAATAATTGTACTGAGTAGCGAGAGGTAGAGACTGCTGAGCAGTGACTCGTCGACTCTGATGAATGAAATGCCAAACGAACGCAGGTACCACGTAGTAGTCATTGAGGCAGGGAAATGCAGGGCTTTCCCTACGCCTGCTGCAATAACGATGGATCTTGACCATGTTAAAGAGTTGTGATAGCATATCAGTTTAATGGTGTGCAGACGCCTCCTCGTTTTAGACCTCCTACACAGCAAGATTCAACCATCATTCGCCGGCGTGGGCGGGGAAGGGGGAGCGATCGACCGCCGTCGGAAACGAAGGGCTTCGGGAAAGACCCGTGGCACATAACTTTGGCACATGTTCAGCTCCGTACCAAAGGAAATCGACAATACCTAGTGAGATGTAATTTGAGTCAGAGGATTCGGCGGACACGGGAATCACTCATCGGCCTTCTCCATGTTGGGCCCGAGGGAGCAAGATGATGATGATGGTGAAGGATAAGAATAACAAACTGACTGAGACATCACTGGACAATTGTACTCCCTCCGTTGAAGGTGCGAGGTATACTGAGTACTCCAGAATGATGTGAGAGTACCGCGTTCAGGAAGACCAAGACCAGGCGTCGACGCCTAGAGGGTCATGGAAAAGGCAGCTCCCGCGCCCGGATGACGATTGACGGGCACTGAGAGTTCTAGGTGCCCAGCTGGCCACTCATGGTGCGGCTCCCAGGACTCATGGCCTCCAGAATCCACCCATCGGGGAAACAGACTGTCAAACGCTCGAGTCTGTCTCCAGCTTTCCCAAAGTGAACTCCTCAAACAAGCCCCAACAGAACCACCGCAACCGCAACCGCAAAGCACAACCTCACTTCTTTCTTCTCTTTCCAAACCTCTCCATCCCATCTGATCCCATCCCCCTTCGTTGCGGTTTCTGTTACTCAGTTGCTGCGGCATTCTTCATTCTTGAACGCCCTTCTAGGCTAGACTGTAAGCGGGCCGCTTGTCAGTCCATCACCCTCCTTTTTAAAATTATTCTTGTCCTTGGTCTGCGAGGTCCCCAAGGTCCCTGCGACCCTTTGTCTCGGTCCCGCAATTGTGACTGCGGCCCAGTGCCTGCGCCTTTCCCGCCAGCTGCTCTCCCCATTTCCACCACCCTTCGACTTTTTCCCTGAGGCTCGTGCCCTCTAACTACCGTCCCTGCCACTGTCAACGGCCATCCCTCCACCGAGACATTCAAGGCCGTTCCGTTGCTGTCTCGCAGTCTAATTTTTCCCCTGGCCCCGGGATCTTACTGAAACACAAAATCCTCCGCAGTACAATCGCAGTCTGACTGGCCGGTTCCCGTCGATTCAGCTCGTACCCAGAGCACCTCCTGTGCGACGTGGCTACCAACACGGGCAGCTCATGGCCTCTGCAGCCAGCATCCCTTCCCCGAATTTGAATACTGCAGTCAATCCCCCACAAAATAATGGTTTGGCAAGGGGCACAATGAGATCAAGTAGCAACCAGAAGGGTGTGGATGCAGGGCGCAAGCAGAGTCCTGGTGGTCCTGGTAGTGACGGAATTTCAAGGTATGCACACGCAACCCGAGACGTTCATCCCGTCAACTTTGCAGGCTGGACCGTCTTCTGGGCTACATCCTCGTCTCGTCTGGGAGAAGGTGCAATGCAACCATGATTGTTTTATTACATGTCAAACCTCACAAAGGTCCCTGCTGATCAAACCACAGTGCTAGGCGTCCGGCTTCTCAGAAAGTCTGGGGTTCTTCCTCAAACTCGTTCCAGCAACGAGGCTCCATGCCTGTCCACCAGAATGGGAACACTGCCCAACCCAGGAACACAAACATGATGAGGCCCAGCGCGCAGAGGGATGCAGGCATTACAGACAAGCAAGCACACGAGAGATTGGTGTTCCTCTTTGGGGCTGCTATAGTATATGCCAACCACGATCCCCGTCCAATGAGATGGTAACTGACCTTTGGTGGTAGGGGTTGAACATCGTCCTTACGTCCAAATCAGGAGAAAAGTTTGAGGGTCTGTTGTCCGGCTCGTCACTCACACCAACCAGCACGAGGATAACTCTCAAAATGGTTAGAAAAATACAACCTGCTACCTCAGGCCAGGCAAACGGTGTAGCAACTCGGGAAGCGGCCTTAGTTGGTTCGAGTCCAGAGTATGCAATGAACTTTGATCTGAAGGATACTGCCGATATGACCATTGCCGACTTTTCTTTACCTGAGACCTCGAAACTCACCAATGGTATGGTCACTTCATCGGCTCCTTTCAAAATGCGCTCTAACATTACCCCCGCAGGCTCTACCTCGACCTTCCAGACTGACACCGATATCTCTGGCAATCAAGCTCGGGGTGAACGGGAATTACAAAGATGGGTGCCGGAAGGACCAGACACCACTGACTACTCATTAGGGTCGGCAAACACCTCTACTTGGGATCAGTTTGCCACCAACTCTCAGTTGTTCGGTGCTAAGAGCACCTACGATGAAAACCTCTATACAACCACCATTGACCGCAACGCGCCGTCCTACAAACGCCGAGAAGCTGAAGCTGAAAGGATCGCGCGGGAGATTGAAGGTTCAACATCGACAAATGCACATATTCGCGAGGAACGTGGTCAGGCTCTCGAGAACGATGGCGAGGACGAGGAAGAGAAATACAGTGGAGTTCGTCGTGACGAGCAGTTATATCCACCACTGTCCGTTGGCGGAGCGAATAAGTATACCCCTCCAGCGAGGCGTGCGCCTACTGCCCAAGCAACAGTTCCAGGAGCGCCTGTAGATCCCGCTATCATATCCGCGCAACTTTCTCGACCAGAACCCGGCACGGGGAACTCGCAAAAATCGAGGCACGAAAAAGATGGACCCGTTGCTGCCGAGAAGAGTACAACCACTGCGCCAGACAAGCCGGTATCTGAGCTAAATGGCACGGCGTCAACACAGAACACTCAATCCGACAAGGTCGTCAAACCCGCTACTCCAGCGACTCCTGGCAAGGTTGAGTCCGCGAATATCGAACAACAACCCAGCAACAAAGCTGTCTCTCAGGGCTCCACTGAAAACGTTGAAGTCAAAGTCCTCCACCAATTCCGCCAATTCGCTGATATCGAGAAGCAAAGGGTTATTGAGAGGAGAAAGGCTCAGGCTAACCAAGATCGCGCTGCTAAGTTGAACGAACTTCTACGCTTCTCGAAGACGTTCAAACTCAAGACTCCGATTCCGAATGATCTGATCGGCATCCTCGCCAAAGATCCGGCTAAGCAAGAGGCTATCGTCGAAAAAGCACAAAAGGAGTCTAGCGAATCGACATCTACTGCTAAGCCGAGCCCTTCGCAAGCCCCAGTGGCTAGCAACACCACCCGCAAAGCCGATGTTCCACAACCTCAACCACCTATACCGGAACGACAAGTGTACCATCGTGGTCGTGGAGGATTTCAACCAGCTGGCCGATCTGACCGGCCCACCGGCCAGCAACAGCCACCACCTTTCCCCGGTCGAAACAACAGCGCTCCATATCAATCAAGATTTGGTGCACATCAGCAGGACCGCAAAAGCATTCAGCCTCCTCCCATTCCTGCGCCGATTCCCATTATTGAAGGACGTGTACCGCCAACTGGACCCATGGCCGAACAAACTGGGATGACCAGCCCACAAAGATCTAACATGCATACTCCCAATTCGGCCATTTCTGGGAAATTCAATCTCAACGTGAAAGCTTCCGAGTTTCGTCCAACTGCGGCATCCTTCAATCCATCGGGTCCCTCGCAAACACCTTCGAGCCCCGGCTCAGCACAACGTGCGGGTTCTATCTCCCGAACAGCCTCGCCCTCAGTGTTCTTTGGTAACCGAAAGCCAAAACCGGCTGCTCAGAGGCCGTCCATTGCCAAAGACTTCAACCCAATCGTTCGTATGAAGGCAGAGTATGCTCCGAAGAAATTGTCAGAAGGTGCGAAGACCGAAGAGGTCCAAAAGGACTATAGTAACAATGGGGGTATACCAAACGCTTACCAAACGGGACCACGATGGTCTGTCAAGCCTGAGAACGACCAAAAGACTTACGAGGAAGTATTCGAACAGCCAGCGGCACTTCCTGTGATCTCGCCAGCTCAGAGCCGCTCATCTTCGAGCCATCATATTCCATACCTAGGGCAGGGTATGGCGATACCTAATGGCCCTGGCAACATCCCACATATTTCGACGCCACAGCACGTACCACACAATGGTCCACACCAGTTTCCTCATCAATATGAGGATGCTAGTCACCGAATGCAATATGGTGCAGCGACGCCAGGCGTGTTCTCGTCGCCAAGCATGGCTTCTCGTCAAGCTTCAGCCTATGCTTCGCCCATGGCGCACCCTGCCCAACTCTCTTACCAGTCTCAACCGTACTTTGGAACGCCTACGGGCCAGATGCCCATGCAAATGCGACCCTATCCGGGCACTCCTGGCATGATGCATGCTCAGGTAGGGCAGATGAGTGCGCCAATGATGGTGCAACAACCATCGAATGGGCCATACATGGCGGTGCCACAGCATTTCAACCACCAAATGCAGATGTATTCGCCAAACCCAAGTCAAGTGTATCCCCAGCAAAATGGGGGTTACTCGAGTCCGGGACGGATGGCGCCGATGATGATGCAGCAAGGATCGCAACAAGGCCATCCACCTGCACCCAGCATGATGTTCAGCGTCTCTAACCAGGGAGCCGCGCCAATGGCCTTCCCGCAACAACAAATGGGGATGCATCGTGGCAGCTACGGAGGACATCAATACGGCTCTACACCTCATCAGGGGTATGCTATGCAGCACCGAACCATGAGTAGTGGATATGGCCAGATGGCGCAAAAGATGCATCACCAAATGCAGCCCCATGGACCTGCGATGAATGGGCCCCCTCAAGGACCGGCATATGGTCAAATGGAGGGAGGCCAGGACGACGGCAAGTGAAATCGTCCGTGATGAGTGCTTGAGCATGATATTCACCGGCTATTTCTAAGTCGTCTCTGTTGGGTCGCCACGAGGGCACTGGCAGACCCATTCACCCTATACCGACCCGGCGTTTGAAGCCCAAAAGTTGGACTTCTCGTTCGGTAAGGTGCGCCATCCTATAGGTATGTTGTTGGATCTGAGGCCTACCAATATCTGAGCTAACTTGGCCAGCGCCAATGAGGACGAGGACGAGATAGAGGTCCATCATGGAAGGGGAACAACCCAGTCCCAAGCATGAGAACGAAAACCACATTCCAATGGGTTTGCAGATCATTCTATCATTCTATCACACAAGTCCTGTGGCTTTGGAGGCTGCGAACCACCTCTGTCGTACGATGGGAGGGAAGCAGGATCACACATGGAGCCAGTCGCCGTTTTGAAGAAGGGCGTAACGGGGACAACAGCCACAAGAAATAAGACATTAATACAGAGAAAGCGGAAGAGGTCAGAATGGCTGGGAGGGAGACTGGCTTTGCAGAGGTTGTATCACTGGGGAGAAGCACATGGCATCGGATATAGTGTGCAGCTGACAGGATGGGGGAGTTGTCGATATGGCTGGAGCAAGGGTCCGGTTGGGATGTAGCTGTCAGGATCATGACAGAAACCTTCAAGCAGAGAGAATGTGGAATACGAGAGGGAGAGAGGGAGGATGGGAAGGGAGAGTATGAACGGTGAAAAGGAGCAGGAGGGGGAGTGCTCCTTTGTTAAATACAAGTTGCTGCCTCTCTTAGATCCGCTCACTAAATTGTAGACAGGTACAACAGGTACCTAAGCACCTAAGGTGGTCGGGTTGTCCAGATGGTCTACTGCATCGCTAGCACCCTACTGTAAGTGCCTAGATACCTCTTTACCTACCAGTGCAGGTAGTGGTCCAGGTACAGAGTCTTGAGAGTGCGGTCGCAGTGGAAACAAGAATGATGATCGGACAACGGAGCTGGGCAGTCCACACGGTGTCCACACAAGTGTCCACAGGCTTCCTCTGATGCCCCGGCCCACGCCTGGATGCTCTTGGTACTCCGTACTGCAGCTGCATGCAGCCCATCATTTTAGCTTGTTAGCTTGTTCGCTTGGTCGCTTCGGCTGCCATGAGCAAAAACTAATTAAACCAAACTCTCTTTTGCTTTTTGGGTTCTGATCTTGTCGCAGAGGGTGCCACGTAGCAAACATCCACCTCCACCGCTGGTTTCCCTCTCATTCCCTTGACCGCTGCTTCAGCCTCTATGCACTTTGGTCCTCAACGGAAAAGGAGAAAGACATGGGAACGATGACACTCGCGATATGGTCACAGGAGGGAGAGCACCTACTCGATATGGCTGCATCTACTACGAGGTACTCGTCATGAGTATCCTGGAATCTCCCATCTTCAAGAATCGCCCTAAAAACTTGTCTGTGAGCAGCTTGTCCTCCTCCAGCTAACCCCCAATCCTCCTCCTCCACACTTGTCTACAGGGGTCAATCCGTGGCTAACACACTATTGCCAGTCAGGTCAAGGCTAGCGACTCTAGCGACCAGGGCAGCACGCGCTTGATGCGCTGGCACGATGCAGCTTCTCCCCGATCGCCGTCTCTGAGCCTCTCGTCCACTACACTCGTCTATTGCTGACCTCTCATCTTTCGTGCCATTCAATCACTCTTTCCACTTTGCAAGCTCCCACAAAGCTCGACGGCAACGGCTTCATTCCTTTCATTTGCTCCTGTTGCTGCCCAGAATATCATCGTCATGGTTTGGTGATCATTGGGGCCCTTCCCCGTCCAACGCTACTGCTCGTCCTGCAGCTGTTCACCGTCACTACGGTCTCCATCTTGTTCTTGACTAACTAGGTTCATATCCGACTCCATACCGGCATCCTGCATCTGCAACTCTCTGCGTCGGTACTGCACGCCTTCCTGCCCTCCCGTTGACAACTGTCCAGTCTCGGAATCTGCCCTTGTGTGCGTTTCCCTTGCTCCTGGCCCAGCGAGCTGCGGTCGTGAGCCAACACCAACCTCGCCAATCAGTCGTCCATCCGATTTGTTCTCCAGCGTGAATCGCCCCCCAGGGAAGGAGAAGAAAGGCAGAAAAAAGACCTTGCTGATTTGAGCCGGATGAAACCTTTGGAGAGATCGCAGCAACACATTCGAGCGGTACTTGCTCACCCCAATTGAACGCCCACTCCCCCGATACAGACCAGAGGCTCTTGTTCTCCCCTGCGTCCCAAACACCATGCGTCAGACCAGAAAAAGCGGTACCCGACAGCCTCATTTCCAGACGAAAGCCCTGCGACCACAATTGCAACCTCCAACACTACCTGTCCCAGATTCATTGGTCCCAACAATAAGGGTGCTGGGCGAATAGGCGGTTTTGCGCCAGTGTGTTGTACGTAGGCGCTCCAATCCCAAGCTGCTGTGGCTCTGTAGCTTCCTCCGGGAACGTTGCATGGACGTCATGGGCGACTTTTCTTCGGTGTCTGCGAGCTGACATCTGGCCTCAGAAACCCAATTTCGGCAGCACCACAGCTGCACAGCCTTTTGCAGAGCTGTCAATCCGCCATTACGAGTCCCTTTCCCTTTTCCACCTGTACATTTTTGTAACAACAGCGCATTTCCCGTCAAGATTTGAACCTAATCACCCTGGCTTTCGCCTCAGAAGTTTTCGCCTTTTTTCTTTCTGATACTTGTACCAACAGTCGATACCCACGGGAAAAGAAGCGCATCTTGATAGACAGAAAGCGACAGTCACTCGTTTGCACGCACGCCCGCTCGCCTGATCCCACTTCCATTCCCTCCTAAATAATCCAAGACGAAGTCAAAAGTCACTTTTACCCAAAAAACGGCCGGCGGTCTCAACGTGCTTTTCTCCGACCTGTTGAAGCAAATTCTCCGAAAGGCCCAAACTCCGAAATAGGTGACCCAAGGCTGGGACAGCCTTGTTCAACCTTCCACACGAACCCCTTAATTTTATAAGGCGGGCATTTGTTGTAAGCGCCTTCGCATTCAGGCCGGGCGGCTAGAGGTAAATTGCATGTTTCGCTTGTATCACAAACCCAAGTTCTCTATTGAAGCATTTCTTCGTCCGTCTGTTCTTGCATCCATCCAACCAAGAAGCACCTCTCGAGTTTTTTGCCCTACCAACAAGCCGATACGCTGGGAGGGTAGCCAGGAGTTTCTTCAGTCATTCCCGGTTCATTCAGGCCCTTACAACCACAAGCCTTCCAAAGTGTCTTTGCTCCAGTTGACGGTTCTTGGCGGATGTTTTAAACACCACTCGCCAGCGACTTCCACGACTTCTGGGTCAAAAAACAAAGAATGGATACAGATGGAATTAGGACCGACGGCATATCGGAGTCGCCAATACCCACAAAAGCGCGCAAACGATGGAAAGAAGGTTACGGGGAACTGACATATCTATCTCGACAGTGGCAGCCGTCCAGCAAGGGTCAATTAGACCCTCCTTTGTATTCGATTTGGATGGCCTCCTCAGAGGTGGATCAAAAGTTTCTGGGCTACTTTGCAAAAGTTACTACCACGGAGAACAATTATCTTTCTAGGTAAGGCCCCGGTCTGTGTTCAAGGACGCTGTTAACACAGACATGATCAATAGTTTCCTGTTCCGCGTCCTCGGCCTTTCGGTAATTCTTGCTGAGAAACTTCTACGCGCACGCCGCGCAAAACGGCTCGACCCAGTTCGAGACCCAAAAGCCCGCCACTTAATTCACCACATATTATGGCTCGCCCGCGAAGGCCTTGTTATGGTGGAGCAATATGTGCTCCCGATGGTTGGCCATTACGTGGAACTCAAGGTGTTGAGTTACAAACTGAAGGCCAGCTTCTACCATATTTTTGTGCTGTTTCATAATGAGCCTCCCGTGAACGATCGCATTAATCGGAGAAGGAGCATTGGGAGTAGGGATGCGAGTTATACCTTGTTTCCTGAACCTTTGAGTCCGCGGGAGTCAAGGGAGGATAGAGAAAGGCTCGGCAGACAAGCCACCACAATCAGATCTCCTGCGGGAAACGGACGAAGAAGATCGCCAGCTATCAGTCTTGGGGGCCCAGTGGGTGGTGGGGGAATGACAGCGAATACCCGGACTCCTCCTGGTCTTCCTCTCCCTGCAACATATCCTTACCATGCCAATGGCAACAACGGTGATGGTAATGGCAACGGCACAGCAACTTTTCTTCTTCTTTTGCAGGATTACACCCCTTACGCAACTCAAGCGTTCCGTGAAGCCGACGAACTCGCCGAGCGCCTTCTTCCCGGCTCTCACCCGGTCCGCCTGTCTGTCAAAGTCGAATACGTGGCATACGTCTACGATTGTCTCCACGAAGCGGAGGCATCGCGGAAGATGGCAAGGATGGCCATCAGACACGTGTATGAAGCGCAGGAGGGTATGGATGATGATTCGTTTCAGGATGCGGCCGAAATGGTGGGAATATTAGGGCGGATGATGAAGAGAGGACTGGGGGGAGGGGGAAGCAGTGGCAGTCAGATGCAGGGACAAAGTGTCGGCGGAGGAGCAGGCGGAAAGAGAGATGCTCAGCAACCGTCGACGTGGGTATAGATGCTGTGCGTGTGTTAGATCAACGTGCTCATTTACTCAGTGGCTTGATATGTTTGACATCCAAGGCTGGCTTTCCAAATGGACAAATCCAAACGGATATCTTTCACCGCCTGTGGTCATTTGCTAGAGTGATATCTTGGATACTCTTTCTTGTCAATTCTCAGGCTGACCAGCAATATTGGGATGGGGGAAAGAGAATAAGAAAGAGCGCTGAGGCGACGGTGAGACTGACAACTCATAAGGACTATAGAGGCTCGCCCTGTCTATACTGCACTCCGGAGCCAAACCATCAGTTTCCACACTGAGGATCTGCGTGGGGCTTTAGTTGCGGTGGGTGGCAAACCTTTGATCCAACTTCACCTCAACCTCATGTAGCGACTGCCACGGGATTGGACAGAAAGGCAAGTCGGCAAGGCCCTAGAGGAGAAAACAAAGACGCATTTTGCTATCAATTATTATTTATTTGCCATCATCTCTTCTTGCGCTGTGTGTGACTTCTCTACATATTTAACTTCCCGTAACCAAAGTCTCGCTCTTCCTTTTCTTTTGTTCCACTTTCCCTTCACTTCAGAGACCATCACAGCTCCCACCGCTCTACACTCGCATACCCGCTAATCCCCATCCCATCACCGAAGACCTCGTTGGAGATCGGCCTTCAGGTTTGTTCCAACACTCCGGCCTCCGCTTCTTGTGAAACGCGACCAGCGCTAACTCCGATACGCGCTTCCTTAGGCACTTGCCACATTCCTCACTTCTCCGTCTTTTTCAACACCTTCTACACCACCAAAATGTCCGACGCTGGCCAAGGAGGGTCGCCAAACGGTGCGGCTGGTGATGCGCCGCCTGCTGGAGTCACCAACAACGAGCATCTGAATATCAAGGTCACAGACGGGAACAACGAAGTTTTCTTCAAGATCAAGCGAAGCACAAAGTTGGAGAAGCTGATGCGGGCATTCTGCGAGAGACAAGGCAAAGATCCCAAGGCAGCGCGGTTTCTATTCGACGGTCAAAAGGTGCAGGCTGGTGATACCCCCGAACAAGTGAGTGATGAGACTACCAAGAGGGGAAGACTCAGAGCCCGCTGACAAATGTGCGCAGCTTGAAATGCAAGATGGCGATTCCATCGAAGTCCATCAAGAGCAGATTGGCGGTCGAGCATAGCTACCTCTGCATGACGAAGAAACGACATTGAGATGGCGGCGGCTACAACTTTTTTTGCATGGATACTTTTCTGGGCATGGGAGACGAAAGACTGGGCTCTGAACGATTGGGCTCTGAACAAGGGCGCGCGGATGGTAACCTGGCAAACGGGATGATGTTTTGGACAAGTCACGATAGCAAGAGGCCGACAACGGGTCATCTCCCCTTGATCAGTGGAAGATGCCCGACTACTAGGGCGACATGTACCTCGTAGATGACTCTTTCCCAGCAATTGCTCGAGAACTGATATTATGTCCATTGCCTGGCAAAGCGGCAATGCAGCTGGCAGCCTCGGGGACGACATTAGCTGAAGCAAGGTGTGGGGTGCCGGGGTTTTTAGC
Organism: Fonsecaea monophora; assembly: GCF_001642475.1. NCBI lineage: Eukaryota > Fungi > Ascomycota > Eurotiomycetes > Chaetothyriales > Herpotrichiellaceae > Fonsecaea > Fonsecaea monophora. The sequence goes on from NW_019174010.1 coordinate 119,373, forward strand.
TCAAGGTTGACAAGTTCAGTGATTGATTGCTTGCTTGCTCGCTCCAATTCCATGACTACCGTGATATTAGTCCAAGACACTACCAGGTCACCAGATGCACAGGTGCGGTCAGATTTGAGCCGTGGCGCAAGGTGCGAGACGACGCTCTGTACACGTCTTAGTTTGATCTTTCCAAGTGGGTGGTGGGCCTTGGGTAATATTCCCTCAGCCTTACTCTGGCCATCTCCATCACCATTACACAGTCCTCGCCAGAAGACTGCAAGCTACAGGCTGCTCGCATGAGTGGATGTCTACCCACGCCCGTTAGCATTACCATTACCCTTATCAGCACCAGTACCAGGACCAGTACCATCAGGCTGAGGGGAATGCCGAGGCTGACACTGAAGTTGAGGTTGAGAACTGAGGCTGTGGAAAAAAGTACTGCAAGTGGCCCCCACCCATATGTCCTGTCCTGTCCTGATCCGTCCTGCGGGGTCCTGCAAGGAAGGTAGACAGATGGATAGATATATATAGAGAGAGAGGGAAAGAGAGAGAAAAGATCTAGGCAGGTCTCTTGCCATCACATCACATCACATCACATCACATCACATCACATCACATCACATCACATCACATCACATCACATCACATCACATCACATCACATCATATCATATGATACAACATCACTCACACCTTACACCTCACGAGGAGAAGCACGGGTACGGGTACCGGGTACGAGGGAGCCAGTATAGCGAAATAGATATAGATATAGGCCCCTTTGTCTTTCTCTTCCTCCTCTTTCTCTAACCCGACCTGAGCTGATCTGATCTGGTCCGATCTCGTCCTTTCAATCCCACCCGCTGTATATCTACCATTTCCACGTCCTGTGCGGTGTTCCGAGACACACCATACAAGGGAAATATATACCTAGTATCACATGTCCTGTGCGGAAGAAAGACGTAGACAAATCCGTGCAAAAATGTCTCTCTGTCTCTCTATATACCGACTACATAGGTGTACATCTGTGTCGGTGTTGGGGGGAGGGAGTGTTGCGTATGTATATACACCCTCCCTCGGTTGTGGGGTGACAGGTACTGAGTACAAGAACCAAAAACGACTTTAGTCATTCAATCTGCAGAGATGAAAATGTCCAGGTGCTCGGTGATAAGAGACAAAACACGGCTGTCGACTTCACTTCCAGACTTCTACATAAACACGCATGTATCCCATGGCACCATCTTCAGACGTACAAATGTGCATGGCATGGCTACTTCTACGAACACGTCAAAAAGTCAACCTCTGATAGAGAATGAAACTGCTTCATTCCAATTCACTACCTTCGCCACGCTTGCTTGCTATGGATGAAAGGGCTGGTCTCAGCTTAGTCGATGCCTGATATTCTTCATCCTGCCCTGCATCGCATCGCCCTAGAAAATCAACGGAAATTTGGTGCTGATGGGGATTCCAAAACCAATCAATGGTCCTGTCCTTCTAACTTGTCCACACTACTGCAACCATGCCACCGACATTGTTTGCTGTGTTCAGAAGTACACTGACAAGAGACAGACCCAGCTCGTCGTGTAGGGAAACTTGATGTGGATTTATGCTTCCTCCTCCAAAGGAGCCTCCTCCTCGCCGTACTCCTCTTCTCCCTCGGAGATGCTGGCATCTTGGTATTGTTGATACTCCGAGACGAGATCATTCATGTTGGACTCAGCCTCGGTGAATTCCATCTCGTCCATTCCCTCGCCGGTGTACCAATGCAAGAAAGCCTTGCGTCGGAACATGGCCGTGAATTGGTCACCAACGCGCTTGAAGAGTTCTTGGATAGAGGTAGAGTTGCCCACGAAAGTAGATGACATCTTCAGGCCACGTGGGGGAATCGAGCAAAGAGCGGTTTGCACGTTGTTGGGGATCCACTCGACGAAATAGCTGCTGTTCTTGTTTTGAACGTTACGCATCTGATCCTCAACTTCCTTCATGCTGACCTTGCCGCGGAAAATAGCAGAGCAAGTCAGATATCGGCCGTTCCGGAAGTCGGAAGCAGCCATCATGTTCTTGGGGTCGAACATCTGCTGTGTAAGCTCGGGAACACTGACGGCGCGGAAGGAGTAGGCGTTGCGGCTGGTGAGAGGAGCAAAGCCAACCATGAAGAAGTGAAGTCGAGGGAAGGGGACCATGTTGACGGCCAATTTTCTAAGGTCAGAGTTGAGCTGACCGGGGAAACGCAGGCAAGTGGTGACGCCCGACATGACTGCCGAGACAAGATGGTTCAAGTCGCCATATGAAGGGTTGGACAGCTTGAGGGTGCGCATGCAAATGTCGTAGAGAGCCTATGCAGGTCAGAATAGAGCGAACCATGATCAGATATATGACATACCTCGTTGTCGATGCAGAAGGTCTCATCCGAGTTCTCGACCAATTGGTGAACAGACAGGGTAGCATTGTATGGTTCAACCACAGTATCGGAAACCTTGGGGGAGGGGACCACGGAGAAAGTGGCCATCATTCGGTCGGGGAATTCTTCTCGGATCTTGGAGATCAACAATGTACCCATACCGGCACCAGTACCACCACCAAGGGAGTGGGTGATCTGGAACCCTTGAAGGCAATCGCAGCTCTCGGCTTCACGTCGGACGACATCGAGAACTTGGTCTACAAGCTCGGCACCCTCGGTATAGTGGCCTTTGGCCCAGTTGTTTCCTGCAAAGGGGTATTATTGGTGTGGTCACTTTTATGGTATGGAGCTGTTCAATCCTCTTACCAGCACCGCTCTGGCCAAAGACAAAGTTATCAGGACGGAAGAGCTGACCGAAGGGGCCAGCTCGAACAGCGTCCATAGTACCAGGTTCGAGATCAACGAGGACGGCACGGGGGACATATTTGTTTCCGGAAGCCTGTATACATGTCAGGGGTGAACGAAGTTGGAGGATCTAGGGATGGACATACCTCGTTGAAGTAGACGTTCATGCGTTCAAGTTGGAGATCCGAGGTGCCATTGTAACTATTTGCATGGTCAACTCCATGGTCAAGGGGATGGACATAGGTAATGACATACACTCCAGAGCCGTCAAGGCCATGCTCTCCTGAGATGATCTGCCTGGAAGCTCGTTAGATATGAAGTTGTCGCGTGTTAGAAGGCGGCATACCAGAACGCAGCACCAATTTGGTTGCCCTACGAATTTTTGTCAGTCTCCAAAAAAACACTGATAATTTGGCTCGATAGCACTCACACATTGGCCGGTTTGCAAGTGAACCTATTTGTGATGGACATGTCAGTCTCTGAGCTTTGAAGGGACATTGAATGGCGGGGTGCAAGGACAGGGGTAAACAGCGTTTGGGACGCGTAGCAAACTCACTATTTCACGCATGGTGTTGGAGTGATGAGGGTGATGGAGGAATTATGGTTAGGTTGCGAGATGATGAAGATGATGGAAGAGCTACTCCAAAGAACGGTCTCTCCAGAATATGGTAAGGTGGTGAGGTGCAGTTGTGGACGACGAGACAGAATTGAAGGCCGCAGGTCAACAAACTCGAAGTTTGGGCAGTGGAGCGCCAAGCATCCAGCGCGATAGGCACAAGGTCAGGCGGTGAAGAAGGCGCTAACCAGAGTCAACGCCTTTCCGTTTTGGGCCTTTCGGCAATACAAAGGAGACGCGCAGGGATCGACACCAGCTTCACCGCGATATGATGTGACATAGTCATGTTCGCACTTGGAAAAAAGGTGTATACTTTTGCTATCGTTGTTAATGCAGGCATGACATATGTGATGCCGGGTATTAAAAATATCCGCTTTGAGTCCTGTCTCTGTTACACTTCATTGGAAGGATATTCCACCTTTGTAGTTGGCAACGTCTCCTCCTTCATCGACCTCATACTGACAAATCGCGACAAGATCGCTGCTGATCCAGCCTTGTCATTTGTCCCCGAAGCGCGTGCACCTCCAAATGGTTGCTGGCCAACGACAGCACCTGTTCTCCAAGTCAGTGAATTGCAGACACCAGCTCATCAAGTCCCACACTTACCTGTACTCTTACAATTGATATAATAGTTGCCGGCCGCATTCCTCAAAGCCTCCTCGGCATACCTTACAGCCGCACGATCTTGAGCAAACACCGCTCCTGTCAGACCATAGTCCGAAGTACTATCTACGAGCTTACAGGCCTTTTCGAATGCATCCGGGGCGGCGTCATCGTAGACATAGACTGTCAGAATCGGTCCAAAGAACTCGGTGCTCAAGTTCTGGTGGCTTGGATCTTTGGCGACGTAGATGGTAGGATGCACATACCACCCCTTTGAGCTGTCGTATTTGCCACCAGTAAGAAGCTCCAGTGAACTATCGTTCTTCGCAGCGTCGATCACACCAGACAGCTTCTTGAAGCTTGCCTCGTGAATGACTGGTCCGATAAAGTTTCCAAAGTCTTCTGGAGGTCCAACTTTGAGCTTCTCGGTTTCCTCAACAAGCTTGGTTTTGAAGTCGGGCCATATCGACGACGGCACATAGAGTCTGGAGCAAGCGCTGCATTTTTGACCTTGATACTCGAACGCACCCCTGATTGTTTGCACCACTGCATTGGTGATATCGGCACTGTTGTGGACCAGATGAAAGTTCTTCCCGCCAGTTTCTCCCACTATTCTGGGGTAACCCTTGTACCTCCCTTCGGCAATGCCCTGTCCAATCTGCCCATATAGCTTTCGGAAGACAGCCGTCGATCCCGTGTAGTGCAGAGCTGCGAATTGCTTGTGGTTGAGGACAGCCTTGGTAACTTCCTCGGCGTCACCGGGTACAAACTGGATGACGCCAGCAGGGAGTCCAGCCTCGGTGAGGATCTGATGGATCAGATAATTTGACGCAATGGCCGACGGACTGGGCTTCCAGATTACCACATTTCCCATCAAAGCTGGGGCACCAGGCAGATTCCCTCCGATAGCCGTAAAGTTGAATGGAGAAATAGCATAGACAAAGCCTTCAAGTGGCCTGTACTCGACTCTGTTCCAAACCCCTGGAGAGTTGTATGGTGGCTGCTGCGCATATAGTTCCTCCGCATACCGTACATTGAATCGAAGAAAATCAATTAGCTCTGCGGCCGCATCGATCTCCGCCTGCCATGCATTCTTTCCCTGTCCCAGCATTGTTGCAGCCATCAGCTCATATCTGTATTTTGTGCTGATCAGATCAGCGGCCTTGAGAAATATCGCGGCTCGATCGGCGAAGGGCAAAGATTCCCAGGCGGGCTTTGCAGCGAGGGCACCTTCAATAGCGCTGTTGACATCTTCGGTCGAGGCATTGGAGTATTTGGCCACGGTGGTTGCGTGGGAGGAAGGGCTTTTCTGTGTGAGGATGGAGGACGTCTTGACAGCTCTTCCAGAGACAACTAGAGGAACTTCGAGGGGCGCCTTCTCTTGCAGAGCTACCACCGCAGAAGCTAGGGCCTCGCGCGACGGACCTCCCTTCTCATAATGCTTGTTCGGCTCGTTAGTGATGTTCGGTAGGCGGAAAGCTGCGAGGGTCGACATTGTGCTGCGAGGTTGGCGGAGACTGTGAAGGGATCGAGTGGTGGGAGCAGTAGCAGAAGGGAGAGACGGTCGAGAAAACGAGAAGACTGCTCTGATTGAACCAGACATTTCTATGCAAAAGGCCAGTGCCACCTGACGAAACTGAATTTACTCCTCCCCTCGTCGCAAACCACAAACAAGCGCCCCACGTCGAGTTTTTGAGATCAAATGCATCCCCCTCTGGCTATCATCGGTTGGTGGCGGGGGTGGTGGTTGGTTGCTAGGCATGGAGATGCCCGTTCAGGGCCTAATGTGCACTGATAGGCGCCTCCTGGGCGTCTCTCTATTGGCGGGAGCGGCGTTGATGTACTGAAAATGGGGTAAGAGGCAAGAGGCTGAAAACAATGTCTTGCAAAGCCTTGCGCTCGTCGAGAGTCATAGGGCGCAGTGGCACAAAATCTCCTTCGGGGTTACTTGGCTATCGGACATTGACTTATCTCTCCAGTCTATATCACGTAGGGTAAACTCAAGCTCGACCGACGGCAAACGGACAGCCGCCTGTCCTCTCCTTCTTCAGTCTTTCCCTGGTCATCTCCATTTCTTTGGATCCCTTGCCGGCGAACACAGATGGTCCTGTACTCCTAATCTCGAATCCTTCAGGATATGTACCTGGGTCTCCCGGACGGGGGATTCCAAGCAGGAGGTGAATCATTGCCCCAGGACCCCATCTATTCCACAGAGTTGCCTTGACGTAGACAGGTGCAGTGTCCCATGTAACATAGTACCGTCTGCCGTTCGCATCAGGCTCCTTGGTCATGAGCTGCTTTGCCATGAATGGTGGCCTAGGTAAAGCAAGATATCTCAGAAAGAAACGTCGCAATTCCATGAAGCCGTGGAAGAATGCTCGGTATGACGGCGGTGCCTCTTCGAACATGATAGCTTTCCTCAGCCGGTCGTCCAAGGGAGCACTCACAACCTTGGTAAGAATAGGCTTCATGAAGGGAGGATGAGTGCTCAGTAGCAAGTTTCGAGTCTGCACCGCCGTATCGTAGTTCTTCTGGTGAGGCACCATATATGTCTCCTCATATTGCTTCGACCAGGTATCTAGCTCCCGATAGAAGTGCAGGCCATCTTTCCATCCTGTCGAGTATGAAGGGAGTTTCTCGAAAGAGATTTCCATCCCGTCACCCATGGCTTTGTGGAATACGCCCATTGCGCACACTTCCAAGTCGGTGAGTTGTCTCCACTCGTACTTGTTGATCCATTCCACAGGCTGGGTGAGAAACAACGACAATGTATAGAGCATGTCATCATTGCTGATTTTACCTTGTTTGATGTAATGCCCGTGTAAGTAATTCAGTCTGGCGTAAGCCTCGATACATCTATCGCTGTCCGGCTCACCACCATACATATCGCCGAGCAATACACCGGTGTCGGCGTATCGCTTGGGCACATTCTTCTCTGCAACGAGTTGCGTTGTCTTTACCAAGAGCTCGCTAATGCTCGGAATTGCGTACGTCCGAAATAGTGCAAACTGGAGGCCTTTCTCGAACAGGGACGGAAATTCCAGGTCGCTCACAGCTCTGAGAATATCATGGGCTTCTTTGACGGTCATTCCTTCGTAAGACGGGTGCTCAGGCGTGCCATACTTGAACTTGGCGCGAAGGGCGTTCAGTCGGCGTAAGCGGAGAGCTGAGCAGAGAAACGGGTAGGCCACAATCGCAGGGATGAGATAGTAGGACCAAATCCACGAGAATCCTGAGATTCTCGGCGTGGAGATCGATGCCAGTTTCGAGAATGACTCGTTCGAAAAGGTCGACATGATGCAAGTCGAAATGACCCTGTCCCTCTTAGATCGATTGCCGACGCTGACAAACAGTGCGTTGATGACTAGTCCCAGAAGAGGCCGGTGATGCGGCACCAGGGTGTTCACACTGAACAGGACAAGAAGAAGAGTGAAGAGGCCACGGGCAGTAGTTGGACTGGAAGCACCGAATATATAACGAGTACCTTGCTGCGCAAGAGAAACTTTGGTCAGCAACTTTGAATCATTTCTAAGGGGGCACCGGGGGGGGGGAGTCGTGTGTGACTCGAGGTGATATTTCTGGTTAGCACACACCACAATAATTACCCCAGCCAGCTGCCTGCGGACATGTCGACATGGAGCAGGCGTAGTACTGCCGCCGTGCCTAGTCCACACTCGCTACTCGCGCATTACTTCTCTATTTATCGACTGCAGGTCCCACAATCATACTAAAGCACAGCCCATCTGATCAGACAGCGTTCTCGCCAGCCCGTGTCTGATCGATTGCCTATCTCAGACAACACCAGACAATGTACCTACAGTACCTCGTACCACCCACAGCATCCTACGCGATACAGATCCGCGATGCCCGTCTGCATAAAGAGATACAGGGTTATGTAAAAGAACATAAAGAGGCTGTGAGATCCTGGAGATATGTATCTCCTCACCCACTTTAGCCGTGCGAGGAGTGGGCTTCTCACACCGAGTCAGCCATATCGACGTCGAGATAAGGGTCTTCCAAATCACGGAGGGATCGAAATCGCCGTCCTCACCTATATACCTCGTACTTGGCGCGATTATGACGGCTCAGGCCTAACTCAACCTAGGCCAAGTCGAACTACGGATTAGGCGGTACTCGTACTTGGAGTGCGATATCAAGGGACATATCAAAATGACACGACTCTGTCGTTTCGGTGTCTGTACATAGCCCACTCTTGTTCAATTAGTTGACCTACCATCCCTCCCTTTCTAGACCATCCTTCGCTTGTTGTTACCTCTTTTCGAATTCAATATCCATCTTTAAGTGGCCAACATCCACAATGTTATGCAATTCCCATATTGTCACTCGGAGATCTAACATCCCGCGTCAAGTTCTTTACAGGCGCCGTGCGAAACACGAATACGAGGTACGTGCATTACCATCATTCAGCCACAAATGTCGTGCGTGTGCAGCCGTCCACCCTATTCCATCTTCGCCGTTCCGTTTGCCAGTGCAATTGCGCGGGCAGCTGCTTCTTCAAAAGAATCTGTGATGGCGGTTAATATCGAGGGCTGGATCAACACAAAACATCGTCCACTTACCAAAAGCATCGAGCTTGAGACCACTTTCCCGGATGAGTTTCTGTCCCTCGGCCTCCCTGGTTCCTCGGATACGAACGACCACGGGGACCTGCAGATCCAAGTCCTTGAAGGCTAACAGGATCCCTCGAGCAATCATGTCGCCCAGGGTCAAGCCACCAAAGATATTCACAAATATACACTTGACGCGAGGGTCCGAAGTCACGATTCTGAAGCCTGCCTTGATGGTATCGGAAGTGGCTTTGCCGCCGGTGTCCATGAAATTTGCCGGATGCCCACCTCGAGCCACCAATGCATCGACTGTGTTCATGGCCAGCCCTGCGCCATTGACAATAGTTGCCAGCGTGCCCTCTCCTGCTAATTTGACATAGATCATGCCCTCTTTCTCAGCCTCGACTTCTTCACGCACTTCGCTATTGATATCCCGGAGAGCATGGACATCTGCCTGTCTTCCTGAGCTTCTGAAAGCCGCGTCGTCAAACCCAAACTTGGCGCCTTGGACCTGGAGGCCTCCTTCGTTGTCGATCACGATTTTGGTCTGTAACACAAAAGCTTCTTTGGACATGAAGATATCGACCAGCTCCGCAATAAGTCTACCCAGGGAATGCTGGCCCTTTCCGGAAACACCCAAATGTGACGATACCGTCTGGAGCATTGCATCTGAGGTCGCTTCATCTGTCCCGTAAGCGAAGGGAAACTTTTTCGACTTGGCGAACGCCTGTGATGGATCTGTGGTGGGTGAGGCTATGATGCAAGGCTGCCGTGCTTCCCGATCAATAGAGATGGCAACGAACTTCTCCTGTAGTTCTGTGGGGTTATCAACCGTGGGTATTCCCCTCTGCTTCAACATGTCAAAGGCTTGCGAAGGTTTGATGTACAAGTTACGCCGTTGCTGAGGGGTGAATCGCGTATCAACCAGTCGAGGCCGCGTCCGCATTGTGTGGTAACCTCTCCGCTGCGATGCGGCTGAGGACCCTGTCCTGCCGTTGGATCCCGATTTCGATCGCTCAGCGAGCAACTTCTTCATGCCCTCACCCAATTTCTCTGGATGGTCAACAACCTTCACTCCGACATCTTCCAGAATTTTGATCTTTTGTGCCGCAGTGGCTTCTCCGGGAGCAGCCCATGCTCCTGCATGACCCATAATCCGCCCAGGCGGAGCTTCGATGCCACCAATGACCGACATGAAGGGTTTGGGGTTTGCAGTCCGCCGCTGATAGTCTTTGATCCACTCTGCTGCTCTTAACTCGGCGCTTCCCCCAACTTCCCCAATCATGATGATACCCTCGGTCTTCTCATCCTCGACCAGGACTTGAAAAGCTTCTGTGAAAGTGGTCCCTGCAAGAACATCACCGCCCATGCTGATTGCATATGTCTGACCCAGTCCCGCTCGTGTCGTGGACGCGACAGCTTCATAGCTCAATGTGCCCGATTTGGCGATAATGCCGACGTTGCCTTCCATAAAGAATGGTAGAGGTTGGAATCCCAGGCGACATCGGCCGTGGACGTTGATGATTCCGGGACAGTTTGCGCCCACCAACCTCGTCTTCGACTGTGTTCGTAGCATTTGGTGTATCCTAAGGATGTCGTGTACAGGTATGTGCTCGGCGACCGCCACTATGAGGGGGATTTCGTTCTCAATGGCTTCCTCCATGGCCTTCACGGTGCCATTCCCAGGGACGTAGATGGCGCTGGCATCAGGCTTAAGCTTCTCAACAGCAGCTCTGACACTGGGAAGAACTGGTAAGCCCAGATGCTCACCCTCCACTCCGGGTTTGACTCCACCAACAATATTTGTACCGAAGTCGAGAGATTCCTGGGCATTCATAGTCGCTTGTCGTCCGGTAAAGCCCTGGTAGAGCACGCGGGTATGCTTCCCGATCTTGAGGTTATTGATTGTGTCGGCATAGCTCCGCCGTCGAGCAGAAGTCGAGAACGGGGCGACATTTCCACAGACGCCGTGTTTGTACAGGACCGACCACGAGGCTTTCTGGGATCTGAGTCCCCTCGGCAAAATGATTCTGGTCATCCCACTGGAAACACACGCCGCCAGCTTGCAGGAGGGAGAAAGAGAAAATCAGTAACGCTCAATGCAAATACTATATACACGGGCACCACGATCTCGGAGCTCCAAAGCCCGTTGATTGAACAGCCAAGATCGACAATGGGTAGCTCGAACAACTCAAAATGTCCCTGATATTGGATGAGGGGATTATATATTACAACAAGATTGGTTGGAGAAGGTCGGCACGGTAAATGTCAGACTTCGGGTACTGGATCAGTGAGGCGGGCAAATAACTTCCGAGGTCGGAGAGGGCGCCGCTGAGGAGGACAGCCAGGAATCGAGACGCACTTGGTGATGGTGCGGGTGTTTGCGGCCTAGTTTCCGAGACGCTAGCGAGTTTTCGAGAGCCAACGAAAGTTCGGTGGGCGAGATTATTGCTGGTTCTCGCGGTTTCTTCCCAGAGGTCCGATGCACCGCCGATCCAGGTACGGGGGGTTGCTTACGAGGAGATAAGTACTCCATAAGTAAGGATAGGGTAGGGGTGGAGGACGAGAATCGCCCGCGCTGCCCTGGAACCCACCGGGCCTAGAATCAGCAGTTCAAGGGTGAAATACGAGTAATGACCGCCGACTCTAGGATGCAACTAAGCGTGGTTGACAGGGGCACTGGGACGCTGACCATGTGTAACAGAGGCTTGTACGAGCGCTCCTGGGGTACCAAAGGTACCTGCCTACCTAGGTAGGTACCTAGGCACCTACCGAGCACTCGTACAGACAAGTTACACACGAGCACCTACAAGTACGAGTCGTCTGGTGCTCCTCGGCCCTACTTTCCTTCCCTACATCACTGGAGATCCTGCACAAACAGCCCTCAGCACAAATGCGGGGATTGTTCTTAACAGGCAGACAGGGTTACAATCCCCCATGTGAAAACCACCCCCAGCTTGACCACGAACTATTTCATCCAGGCAACCCCGGCCGCCAAACTGTCGCTTAACTTTGACCTCCGCATGCGATTCGTCATTGCGCCACGCTTTTGACACGAGATGTCTTGAGGGATGGAGCTCATTTTGCGGAGCACGTTGTTCGTGCAAAGGACATCGAGTATCTTATGACATCGATCCGATCGTCTCGTTCCTGGAACATTGCGCTATATCCTTGCTCCTGAGTATTTGTTAGCCAGGCTGCGCCCCTCCTCTCTCAAAATCATCTCTTGGATAAAAACCATGTCGGGCCAAACATCAATACACCCCAAGGCACCCGAGTTGCACATTAGACTTCCTAACCCTCGACCTCCACCCTCGATGAAGAAGGCGGAACAAGTGATCGAGTCTTGGGAAGATGATGATCACTCTTCCCCCGTCGAAGGAGATTCCAATACTCATACACCGGTCGAGGGAACTGGCCTCTCTCCGAAACAGTCCGAGTCTGCAGATCCTGCTCTACGCCCACCTCCCCCTACCCCCATTGTTCCAAACAACGGTGGGCAGTACATTGACTGGTCACCCGCCCAGGTCCTTGGAGGTGGCCGTCCAAGTACTAGGCCATTCACGCCTTCCGGAGCTTCCACGCCACAGAACGACTCTGATCGAGAACAACGAAGACCGGAGAAGACGACGGCCACCGCTAGTCGAATGATAGCCGCAGGATTGGGGTTAAAAGCTCCCAAGAAGACTGAGGAACAAAGGCAGTATGATCGAGCGGTTAGGGAACAGGAGATGAAACGAAGAAGCAAGGAGAAGGAGGAGAGAGCACGGGAAAGAGAAGCTGATGAAAAAGCCAAAGCTGCGGTTTGGGATGATTGAGGTCGATTGAATGCCAATGATCCGGGACGAGATCAAGGAGAGTCTAAAGATTTCTTGCTCGCAAGAATGTATATGCGGCAAACTTGTCGATTACAGCTGCTGTGTCGCTATATCGGCCTGTTGGGAAGACATACCGCTGATGTCATGTCGGAGTCAGAAGGACCAGAATTTTGAGGTTATCTATCTGAACGAGAGATCTCATCCGTCCGTGTCAAAAGTGAAGGAATGCCATACTTTAATTTAGGTAGCCAAAAGTCAATGGAAAACCAAGTCTGCGTTTGGGGACGGTGATAAGTATTCAACTATCAATCCACACTGTAGTGCAGATATGAAGTATAGGAGGAAGACGAGACAAATTCACTTGCCTCGAGTTGGATGGCATTTGTTTCGCAGATGCAGACACGCAGGATAAGTGCGGCGGTCGAAGAATGAGTGTTTGTTGCCTGTGTTTCTGCCTGTATCTCCACTATGACGCACATTGGTTGGCAAGAAATGAAATGTCTTGCTCTCCCAAGTATCCCAGGTTCAGCCAGGTACCACATGTGCGGACTCTTCACAAACTTTATATCCATACATAATGCGATTAGTGCGCCGAGTGAGTTTCCCCCGTGTCTAGTCATACAATGTTTTGCTTAACTGTTGCATCTCAACTAGATTGCTACCTCCAAATCGGCATCCAACACGATGGTGAGCCAAATTCTAGGGGGCACGATGACTTTTCTCCGTTACTGGTATCACTGACTGTCGACAAGGGTCGCCTTGAAGACGATTTAAAGGCAGATCCTCCCTGCCACCCTAGAGCGGTAAGGATTGGTTTCTGAGCTTCGAGATAAAGAGTCCACGCTGATGTTTCTGTAGTGTGCAATCCAAGGTATGTATGACCAGGCTCATGGAAGGCTCGTTAGCCGTTGATCATGAAAATGACACCTCCTCCCTACATAGACTGCCTGCAGAAAAACAACTACAAAGAAGAAAAATGCCAATCAGCAATCGACGCCCTGTACGAATGTTGCAATGCATTCTATAAGAATCAAGGAGATGATGCCTCCACGACCTCGTGTCCAAAACCCAAGCTGCTGAGGCTGAAAATGGAGCAACGGGGACAGAAGTGAAGCTACACAACTCGTACAGCACGAAATCGCCTTTGTCAATGGAGCACATACACCGTAAACAGATCCTGGGGATGCCGCATGAGGTGATAGGAGGGTGGATGTAGCAACTCGATTTTTTCTACCTGAACCATCAATCCCGTTTTGTGAGGTCTGGTCAGCTGAACAGCGAATGCCGAAAGATACTCTGAGGCAGTCGTGAGCACGCAAGAGACCCCGTAGGATCTGAACAAACATTGAACGTCCGTTCCGAGACTCTAATGACTACCTGGTTGACATTGATAGAAAGAAAAGAAGAGAAGAAGAGGAAAAGAATTTCGAATGGCGCATTTGAAGACTTCAGCAATAGCCTAATCGGGTTTAGCTTGTTGAGTAAACTGCCGCGTCGCGTTGTGCAAGGGCAAAGATTCCAAAGAAAGCCAGATGCCCACAGATTCAAAGCTGTACTTGTAGGCTTTTCGGAGACATCTCTCCATCGTCCTAGGTCGAAATCTATTTTATTGTATTTGTCGAAAGATCTCTCGAACCGTCTGCGGTCGATGCGCAAAGATGGCGCCCATCACAAGATCCTCCGTCCACGGAAGGCAGTCCCAAGTAGGTCAATGAAGCACCTTCCGCAGGTACATTTTACTAAACCCAGATGTGTAGCTGGACAACCACCAGACGTTCGAAGAGTCCCACGTACCTGACGACGACCAAGAGATGGATGACCAGGACGAAGAAGAGTCGGTTAACGAAGGTGCGACGATCCAAAATCAATTTCATCTCACTTCACACAACATCATGGACTCTACTTCTTCCGAGACGCAGTTAGGAACCCAGACACTGATCGACACTTTAGACGCCCCGTCACCCTTCAGATCTTCTGCACAGGAAATGCTCCGTCCTCTTCAAGATACGGCCGACCGCGTGAGCAGGCAAGTCGAGGAGTTTGCGAAAGCTCTAGATAGGTTTGTGTCCGCTCGGGAGTCCACGGATAACTCCCTGTGGGAAGATGCCTTGGTACTCTTGGAACGTTACAGCAAGATTGCGGACATTCGCAAATCGAAGACGCCTGCGGAGGAGTCGGTGGGACAATTGGAAAAGATACAACTCGAGTCAGACTTGTGGATTTTGGTTAGGAACCTGCTATACTGCAATTCTCCCTCCTCTCTCAATGACGCACAAATTGCCCAAGAATCGAGGTTGGGTGGTCTACATCGCTATTCCAGCAATGTCGAACTCTGGACTGCCTTCCTAGACTCCGATGCCGTGGCACAGGAATACGAAAATATCCTGGCGTGGTTACAAGAAAGGGCTGCTGAGACATCGCCTCCCATTGAAGACTGTACGCGTAGTCTCTCTGAGAAATCGGAACGTGGAGAGGGTATCTGGAGCGCTGGACCTATCTTCACACAAACTGCCATCAAGCAACAGAAACGAACTAGGGTATGGTCGATACCATTGGAGCCGACAAATCCTGGGTTGAACCGAATTCACGTCCGCAAAACCGACCAGAAACCACTCGTGGCCCAGCTGGATCCCGATGCTCCCACCAGGGAGTCGGCTGTGCTCCAAGAACAGGATGAATTCCACGACCAAGCAGCCTGGCAAACTTACTGGGAAATGCTGCGCAGAGGGTATACCAACGACCAAATTCAATCTTGGTTCGCTGAACGAAAAGAAGTCTGGAGATATGTAACCCTTTGCGGATGTGGCCCACGCTCAGAACAAATGCTCAACTCACCCTGGTTGCGTATCTTGAACTTTGCCGCAAATTCCGAATGGCTAGAGCGTTGTGAAGCTCTAGCCCAAAACCCTGTCATCCAAGATCGGTTCCAGAAGGCCACTTATGGTATACTCTGTGGTGATATTGGGGCTTCGAGATCTGCAAGCAGGTCGATCGATGACAATCTGTTCTCCATTTTCAATTCCCTCCTGATTCGAAGATATCGGAACTATCTTCAAGCCTACCGAAAGAGACTCGCAGACACGGCTGTCATTGAGTACCGACCTTTACCACCATCGACCGCCGAGATTCAGCAGTATGTCGCCCTTGCTCAGTCAAACCCAACGACCAGGGACGAATCTTACCAGCCACACAAGCTGATGGAGCTGACCATTGTGTCCAAGAGCTTCAATGACTTCTTTGTCAATATGGGCAGGGCTGCTGCTGGTGTCGCGCATACCATGAGCCAAGGTGCGCATCTCATGAGCAGAAGCCAGCATGAGGGGACGGAGGCTGCAATGCTGAATGCTCAGGACCAGGACAGTATTCGTATGGTGGCACATCTGCAGCTGTTGTTACGACCCTTGGGCTTGTTGCAATCTTCATACGCCGAACACGAATACGAACTTGAAAACAACATCGCGGCATATATCGGATTGTTAGAAACTTGGGGCAAGTGGCTTCTGATTCCTCTTTATGCGTCCAAGCTGTCGAAGAAGAGATGCCATCATGTTCTCGGAGCCATCCTGGTCAATGTCACGGATCGCCGGGAAAGAGATCTACAAGTCAAGCTGATGAAGCAATACAACATCAATGTCTCAGAAGTCATCTATGGGTTATTTACTCTCGCCAATTACTCTGATCTCCAGACCCTCCGAAAATACGAACCTGGTCCAATATCCGCCAGAATCACGGTCTTGGGTGGTACAGGCAAATTGGCCCAGCACAAGGTTCGGCCTGACTTGATGGCAGGCGAGGTCACGGAGAGAGACGAGAAAGCCGTTCGAAGCGCCGAGTGGGTTCGATACGTCAATGCTGAAAACTGGGCCGCGGCTACCTGGGCTGTCACATCACTTTACAAAATCTTCTTGATCGAAGGAAGATTTGTCGCCCTCCGTCAGCTGCTAGATCGAGTGCGGCTGTCGGATATGTCACTTGCAGCCTTGGGGATGAATCTGTATTTTGGCGACGTGGATCCGCCGATAGGCAATGTTGAAAGCGAGGCGGAGGAAGTGGACGACGAGCGCGTGACTCCCATGAGCAGCCCTACCAGGAAGAGAAAAGCCGCTCACTCAGATCATCCTTTGACGACGACTGGGACCGATCGACAGACTCTGGCGTCGAAATCATTGACATGGAAACAGCTGGAAGAACTGGCCGCTGCCATTGACGCTTTGGACATTTTTCAGGAACTCGCAGATGTCCTTGAACAGTGAGTAGCCATATCTCGGAGATTCCCTTGACCAGAACTGACAAGAACGATACAGGCATCGAACAAATCCAACAGCAGCACGAAATTACAAACGCGAACTGAAACGTGCTCTGGAGGAGCTCCGACAGGCCATGCTGCCACTTTTGGACAATGATTTTCTTTGCCAAGCTGAAGATGTCATGGATGCTGTGATTCTGAACGATATCCGCAATCACTACATTCCCGAATGTGTTCTTGCCTACAACAGCGCATTGTGGTTTGCAGGCCACTTCTCTTCCCGTGCATGGCTTGTTGAGTGCATGACGCTAGCCCAGGTAGTTGCAGAAACTCCCATGCTTACCAATGCCTTTGTGACGAGTGGAAGAATGAAGGAACTTGTCCGTGCCTTTGCGGTTGATAGCCAAGCTCTTCTACAAGCAACTGAGCAAGGGGCTGCTGGTGGTTCAGGCGCAAGTGCCAGTCGGACCAAGAAGATCAAGACGGATAAAGGAAATGCGGAGATTTGGAAGGTGTCGTGGAAGGAACAGACGGGACCCCTGGATTTGGAGGCGGTGGACTGAGCACAATACAATGTGAGCGTCCTCTGTACCATTAGCTGGCGGATGCAGAAAACGATGGCGAAAGAAATCAAGGTGCATGATTGGATCACCAAGAGCTTGGTTATGAAGCACACCGGGATAGCTCCTGTGGAAGCATCTGTTTGCAAGAAGGTACCTGGAGCCTACGAGCTCACTTGTTCATTGTCATCTCCATTCTTCTGGTAAGCCAATGTAAAGTATGGGGTGGATGAGGCCTTTTCTCCAAGCATTCCGCGGTTTCAGTACCAGTGAGATGAGCGTAGCGAGAACCTCGTGTGCTGTCAAACATGCTCGGCATCAATAATACGGAGTAACAATGGCAAAGACGGCGGGCCAGGGTCGTGGTTTGGGACGAGGCTGAAGCGAAATTATGTAGAGATTCCTTTGCCCCTTGTCGAGTCTCCCCCTTGACGCTAACGCTGACGGCGCTCACATGGATCAGCGTATCTATGAGCGTCGAGTGCCGAGTATCACCTCGCACGAGCAGTGACTCACGACGCCGTGATACGCGTAGAGCGAGGACGAGGACGAGGGCGGGGGCTGGGGACTGCGGCTGGGGGATAGAAGGAGGAGAGGAATAAAACCTGGGTCTCTAAATCCAGGAGTAGGACGCCGGTAGTAGAATATCAAATCCCACAAAGGAGACAATTACCTCGATCTGGGGATTTGGTGATTGAGATCGGAGGTGATGAATTCTGTCCGTCTGTTGTCGTCGATATCATCATTACCCTCGTCCTCGCCTCGATCAATATCTCCTCGCCCTTTTCATCCTGTTTCCCTGGCCCTCTGTGTGTCTGTCTGTCTATCTGTCTGTCTGGTCCAAAATCTAGCCGGGCCTTAGCAAGAGCGGCCACACGCCTTGTCTTGGATCAATGGGATCATTATCAATGGCAGGGCCCGAATCTTGGGTGGATGGAACATGGATGTATATGGAAAGACCGTGCGAACCTGTACGTTACGTATTACGTTACGTGCGGTACGAGTACATATGTAGATCACAGAGCACAGATCGCGGATCGAGCGAGAGTGCGCGAGGATGAAAATGGTCAATTTAAATGGTGCTGGCTTGACAGCCGGGTCAATCAACCAGGACAGACATGATGTGGGTTTGTGTATATCTCTCTCGCCAAATGCCCTTTCATCCCCTGAAAGTCTGGAATGCTGGCGCTGAAATTGGGAGTTGTCAATGACCCGATCCAGCGAAACCCCCATCCCATGTCTGGCGACGCGCGGAGCAGATTGACAAGAGTGAGTGCTGCGAGTATGAGAGTGTTGAGTCAAGGACAGGGCGGAGGGCGGATGGTGCGGAGAAAAGCAACGAGCTCGTGTCTCTGGTTAGTAAGATTTCATCACTGCGGTGGTGACTATCCTCTTTGTAGTACGAGTAAAATGATTAGACGAAACGTACACCTACACGATCAAATATAAAATCCTCAAGAGACTGGCCATGCTAGATTCAAACTCCTTCAGAGGGCAGTGCGACTTTGTTCCTGGGCGTCTTACTTGTACTCCACGCAGTGCAGCCCGTCGATTCTGACATCCACCCCAATCGAACTATACTGCACAGCCTTGTCATCTGCGCAATCTACCCGATAATCAATCACCACCGACCCGCTTCCTCTCCAGACATCTCGTCGGCACAATGTCAGACAGTGTCAAGATCTATGGGCTCACAGCCCTTCCAGCCGATCAATCCCAAGATAGACCTAGAACAACTAGCCTCGAGGCCATGACCATTTCATCGCTTCAACCTCCAAACTCACCGCTGGCCGCGCGTGTCGACGGCTATGTCAAATCCAAGCTTGATGCTGACACCTACCGCCACAGTTTGCGCGTGTACTGCTACGGCTGCGCCATAGCGAGGCAGTGCTTTCCCGAGTTTGATCTCACGCCAGGCTCCAAACTCGAGGAAACTTGGTTCTTGACCGCCATGCTCCACGACATCGGTACCTGCGACGAGTTCCTGACGAGCACTCGTCTCAGCTATGAGTTCTTTGCCGGTGTCCATGCCTTTGATCTCCTGCAGAATCCAAAGGTATCGGGCGGCGAGGGAGTCGCCCCTCGAGATCAGACCGAAAGTGTCGTCGAGGCCATCATTAGACACCAAGATGTGCAGGACAAAGGAAACGTGACTCTAGTCACCAGACTGATCCACTGGGGAACGCTGTTGGACAACATTGGCGCTGGAAAGGAGTTGGTCCACCCAGAGACCATCGAGAACGTCGTCCGAGAGCACCCTCGCCCAGGATGGGCTGGTTGCTTTAAAAGAACCGTTGAGAAAGAGAAGAAGTTCAAACCCTATGCTATGGTCAGCCGAATTGAAGGGTTTGAAGAGCTCATTGCTCAAAATGGAGCCCCGGGAGGACTGATGGCCAAGTATGATGCCGCAAAATAATCTGTAACTATGACTATGCGAATTAGTCTTGATGAGTCCATTTCAGATTATGGGCGGTTTGAAAACATTTTCCTATTTCATGCTTCTGGCGAAACGTGGAAGCTCATGATGCGCAAACCAGGACAGAATAACGCCTGACCAGCCATCCCACTGGTAGAGCCCATCAATGGCACCGAGCCAATCACTGCACAACGTGTGTCGGACCGTAAAGCCAGCGAGACGATCATGATATCCATGACGTCCATTCCGGGTGGTTGCCTCACTTTAAGGAATTTTACCATATGGATTGAGTTCGTTCGCTTTAGCCTTCAAGCTTGTAAATGGGAGGAAGAAGATCCAGTCTTGTTGTGTATCTCATGTTGCCATTATTGCCGAGCTGGAAAACACCTTTGTGGTCGTGGGAGGCCAAGCATAGTAGTTCCATCAAGAGCCCTCTTGCCAATACTTTTATAATTTCGGGACAACGAGTGGCTTCTTTCATAAAAGCCACGTGTGAGGCTGTGGCAGAAAGAATGGACCGCCGAGCAGAAGAGACGAGGAGAAGGATCTCAACCGGTAGTAGTCGATGGTATTTGACATGCGTGTCGGGTTGATCATGTTTCAAGAAATATTAGATGGCAGAAACTCGCCACTGCAATCAGCCACTCTCTTGCTACAAGTATGCGTATCCGTCGGTCAAAGCAGCTCGATATGTTTACGTCCTGACCCTGTGCAGCCTGGACAGGGACTGTATATCGGAATTGCGTGAGAAGTGGAGTGTCGGAGGCGAACCAATTTGATGGAAGATGATAGGGAGATCAGATAAGGAGCGCTTCCAAGGCAGCCAGGCGTAGCTTGTAGGCTTTCGTTCCACAACAATAACATGCCGAGCTGTGAGAGACCAGGGGGGCTGCCTGATGGAGAAGTCTTAGCAAAGTGGCAGTGCAAAGCCCTGACCACCCAATTCCCAGATGCGATTGGAGAATATCCTTCCTACCTGCAGTAGAGGGCGCGAGACGGAGGCAACGGGGACAGAGGTGAGGGTTTTTTTCATTCCAGGTCCGGAGCATGTCAGACGTATTTACCGCCGAAGACAAGACGGGCAACTGTTGTGGTAGTCGAGAAGAAGGCTATCACAATGAGAAGATAGAGCATCAGAGGTAGAATTCTTCGATATTTGTTTGCGTCCCCATACCTAGTATGTAATCAGGTACCCGAGTGAGCGTGGTCGGCCACTGAATCTCCGACTGAATCTGAGCTGGAGGAAGCTTGGCGCTTTCCAGCGATGCCCAGGGTAGGTACTTCGGGGGCTTGGAGGGAGGGTGCCCGCTGGTGCCCGCATTTTAGAGGCTTAGTTAGTGGTGTTTAGGGACCACTGGGGACCTGGTTTGGGTGGCCAAGCTCCGGTCTGGGGCCTGGACTGTTTTTTAAGATTCCATTAGGTATCGTAGAGCAACTGCGTGCATGCATGATGATCCTGGACCGCCCTGACCGTTTGTTCACAACATCACGTATTTTCCCAACTTTTCTGAGATGGGCTTTGCTGTGTCTTGACACCGAGCAAATGGCCTTGCAGTTTGCCTCGTTCTCTACTTTCTTTTGTACATACTCCTCTTCTTAACCCTTGCCCGCCTTCTTCCCTCATTATTGTTCCCTTTTCTTTGATGGACTTTCCTGTTTGATCGTGAGGCTGACTCCCGACCAACCGACCCCTTGTTGATCCCCTTCACTGTCACACTGTACATTATCCTGTCGACGATTCAGCCTTTCCATAGTAACCGCTATTCCCCAGCCGGCACGGAAGCAACGAAACGTCTTGCTATAGACAGATCGGATTGGAGTATTGGTGTCGCATTGGGACTGGAGACTCCTGTGGTGTGGGCGTGACTTTTGTTAATTCACTGCGATCTGTATGTGTGTTGTCCTTGCCACTTCACGCTCGACTCTCTCACCACCCACCAGTGAAACTATTCTGACCGCTTGGCTACACCAGTTCATCTTCAAATAATTCAACAGTTCACATAATACCGTCATCTATTTCTTCTGCGCCGGACTATTTCGCCAGTACAACTTGGCGCCGTTTCTTGAATGGTCCGCTTTGGAAAGTCGCGCCTCCTGCACAGACACTGAGGAGTCGGGGACATCGCGAGCAACGTCCTCCTCCAAAGTGGCTCTTATACCTCAAGTCCGAGCATGTCTTCACCCTCCGATGGGCAAGCCCCAGAATCACCGAAAGGCACACAACAGAGACCTCGGGCTCCTACAATTAGTATAGACGATACCGCTGTCAACTCCCCTCCTTCCCCCGAAGAACCTCCCAGTGCAGTGTCCGACAAGCCTGGGCCTTTACCACGAATACAAACATCTGGACTGGAATCCGAGCCTACCCTCTCCTCCCCACTTTCAGTGTCGCCAACTGATGTTCGACCGTCCTCGGACACTCGCGAGTCGCGTCCCACCTCTCCTCATAATGTTTCCTCTCCCAGAGCCCAGTTTCTCGATGGAGCTGCCCACAACTTCCTTGCTGTCCCCGGCTCAAGAGCAAGGGCTACATCGATGGAGTCTCAAAACTCGGCTTCCACGTCCGAATTCGGAGGGGAAACACAGATCGCTTCAACTATTTCCGGAACGGATGATTTACGCAAGAATTCGTTGGCCAACAACGACGATATCATGAACGATGCAGAGGCGCTGAGGCCAGATCCTGGAACGGAGGCGGATTTTGAGGTTGAAGACAACAAGTTTGCATTTAGCCCTGGACAACTGAACAAGATGATCAACCCCAAAAATTTGGCCGCCTTTCATGCTCTCGGTGGCTTACGAGGTCTAGAGAAGGGCCTGCGTACTGACCGTCACAGCGGTCTAAGTGTGGATGAAGTTGGTTTGAGTGGCACCGTCGACTTTCAAGAGGCTGTTCAAGCAGGCGCTGAGGCTGAACAACACTACGGCACTGTGAAGAGGACGGCCACTTCCAACTCGCTAACGGCACCCGCAAAGATTTCCGAAAACTCGTTCGCGGATCGAAAACGCATTTTCAAGGACAATCGCCTGCCCGAAAAGAAAGCCAAAACCTTCTGGCAGCTCGCATGGATTGCCTACAATGACAAGGTGCTCATTTTACTGTCTGTTGCCGCCGTTATCTCGCTCGCACTAGGGATCTACCAGACTGTCAGACCTGCGCCCTCAGAAGAGCATGAAGCTCGAGTCGAATGGGTCGAAGGCGTGGCCATCATGGTTGCAATTTTTGTTGTAACTTTCGTGGGTGCGTTGAATGACTATCAAAAGGAGCGCCAATTCATCAAATTGAATCGTAAGAAGGAAGAACGCTTTGTGAAGGTCATTCGGTCTGGAAAGTCCCAGGAAATCTCGGTCTACGATGTCTTGGTCGGGGATGTTATGCACCTGGAGCCGGGTGATCTGATACCCGTGGATGGTGTCTTCATTGAGGGTCATAATGTGCGATGTGACGAATCTTCAGCGACCGGAGAATCTGACATTATCCGCAAAACCCCAGGTGACGAGGTCTTTCACGCCATTGAAACTCATCAGAACTTGAAAAAGATGGACCCGTTCATCCTGTCCGGCGGCAAAGTCTCTGAGGGTGTGGGCACATTTCTTGTGACTGCAACCGGTGTCAATTCGAGTTATGGAAAGACCTTGATGTCGTTACAAGACGAGACTCAGACCACCCCCCTCCAGGTAAAACTGAATGTTCTCGCCGAGTACATTGCGAAACTAGGATTGGCTGCTGGTCTTTTACTCTTCTTGGTGCTTTTCATCAAATTCCTCGCGGAGCTCAAGAATATTGATGGCGGTGCTCAGGGCAAGGGTCAACGTTTCCTCCAAATCTTCATCGTCGCCGTCACCATCATTGTGGTGGCAGTCCCAGAAGGCTTGCCCTTGGCTGTTACGCTGGCCCTTGCGTTTGCGACGACGAGGATGCTCAAGGACAACAATCTGGTACGACTCCTGCGAGCATGTGAGACTATGGGCAATGCTACCACTGTGTGCTCTGATAAAACGGGAACACTGACGCAAAATAAAATGACGGTTGTCGCGGGTACGTTGTCTACAGCTTCTAGATTCGGCGACAAACAACAACCCATTGAATCTACAGCTACTGGTGATGCGAAGGTTCCAGGTCCTACCGTGGCACCCAATGACGTTTCCTCGGCCGAGTTCTTTGCTACACTTTCTGAAGATACTAAGTCACTCCTCAAGGATTCGGTTATCCTCAACACGACAGCATTTGAGGGTGAAGAAGAAGGAAAGAAGGTGTTTATCGGATCCAAGACTGAAACAGCTCTGATCCAATTCGTCGTCGATCACCTTCCCATTCAGTCCATTGGTGAAGAACGAGCGAATGCAGAAATCGTCCAGATGGTTCCGTTCGATTCTGGTCGCAAATGTATGGCTGTGGTCATCAAACTCCCTAACGGCAAATATCGCATGATGGTGAAGGGAGCATCTGAAATCCTTATTTCTAAGTGTACCAGGATCGTCAGCGATCCCACAAAGGCACTGGTGGATGCACCAATGACTCTAGACCAGATGGAGGCATTGAACGGCATTGTCAGCAACTATGCGTCGCGGTCTCTGCGTACTATTGCTCTGCTCTACCGAGATTTCAATGAATGGCCGCCGCGAGGTGCTGCTTCTGCGGACGACAAGAAACAAGCCGACTTCGATAAAGTCTTCAAAGACATGGTCTTCCTCGGGGTTGTTGGTATCCAAGATCCCCTTCGCCCAGGCGTTGAGAAGGCCGTCCGCGATTGTCAAGTTGCCGGTGTATTTGTGCGCATGGTAACAGGTGACAACATTATGACCGCCAAAGCGATTGCAACTGAATGTGGTATTTTCACACCGGGTGGGATTGCTATGGAAGGACCTGTGTTCCGGAAACTGAGCTCAAAGCAGCTGACACAGGTGATTCCACGTTTGCAAGTACTTGCCAGATCAAGCCCCGACGACAAGAAGCTTCTCGTTGGACATCTGAAGAAGCTCGGAGAGACTGTGGCCGTCACTGGTGATGGTACCAATGATGCTCCCGCGCTCAAAGCTGCAGATGTTGGTTTCTCCATGGGCATCGCAGGCACAGAAGTCGCGAAGGAAGCGTCGGCTATCATCCTGATGGACGATAACTTTGCATCGATTGTAAAAGCCATCTCTTGGGGCAGGACCGTCAACGACGCTGTCAAGAAGTTCCTTCAGGTAAAACCCTTCAGTCATGCTGGAAGACTAACGATAGGCTGACATCGACCCAGTTCCAAATCACAGTCAACATCACCGCAGTCTTCTTGACCTTCATTTCAGCCGTTGCCAACGATGACGAAAGCTCTGTGCTGACGGCTGTACAACTTCTGTGGGTCAACCTGATCATGGACACTTTCGCTGCCCTCGCCCTCGCCACGGATCCTCCGTCCCCCTCAGTCCTACAACGACGACCGGAGCCGAAATCAGCACCGTTGATCACAGTCACAATGTGGAAGATGATCATTGGGCAGTCGATCTATCAGTTGGTCGTGACACTGGTCTTGTATTTCGCCGGGGAAAGTATCCTGTCCTATCAAACGCAACATGAAAAGGATCGCCTTCAAAGTACAATCTTCAATACGTTTGTATGGATGCAAATTTTCAATCAATACAAGTGAGTGAACTTCTGGCCATAAATTGACGTTAGTCAAACGCTGACGATATCCAGCTCGCGACGCCTGGACAACAACTTCAATATTTTCGAGGGAGTGCTTCGCAACTACTGGTTCATGGGAATCCAGATTATCATTGTCGGAGGCCAGTGCTTGATAATGTTTGTTGGAGGACAAGCCTTTTCGATCAATCGAATCAACGGAGCCCAATGGGGCTACTCGATTGTTCTTGGTGCACTCTCTGTACCGATGGCAGTCATCATACGATTGATCCCCGACGAGTTATTTGCGAGATTCATACCCCATTTGCCGCGGAAAAAGAAGCGGGGTCCAGATTTTGTGCTCGAAGACGACGAAAAGGTGCAATGGAACCCTGCACTGGAAGAGATTCGAGAAGAGTTACAGTTCTTGAAGAGAATCCGTGGCGGTCGCATATCGGAGCTCGCTTACAAACTACAACACCCACGAGATACATTTCTACCACGCTCACGCAGTCCGTCACGCTCACGATCAAACAGCGACTTACCGCAGACACCAGAAGGGGAAAATGTTGTATCAGATACACTAACAGGATCCCCAATCACCCCGGAAAGACTAAAACGCCGGGCAAGATCGAGTTCGAACTCGGTATTTGGGCCTGCCACGGCAATGGCTGGAATCATTGCAGGAAGCGTCGCTGGAGGTTGGTCACCGATCGAGAGGCGACCCGAAGAACAAGAAACAGTGCGTTTCACGAGAGCTCGATCTCATTCCGGTGTGGAAGGGACGAGTGGTATGGAGATCCATCCAGCAACACCGGCAGAGGATCCAGTTTTTGCCAGCTCGGCTCCAAGGGTTGGCGTCCCTCCCAGCCAAGATCCTGAACTTGCTCCGCATTTCGATCTTGCACCACCGCACAGTCCTACTGGACGACCCAAAGGCTCACATTCACGACAAGGATCTGCTGTGTGAAGCTGAAGCTATGTCTGTTGTGATGATGGGCAGGGATGATTTGCTTCGATGGGATCTACCACCCGAGGTAGCCACTCCGTTGCAGGCAAGATGGCATCCAACAGCAATCTATCCGCTTTGGGAAGAGCCGTGCTACGATACTCACAAGATAGGCGGCAATCCAAAGTCGTGGCTCGCTCGAAATGGATGTTGAATTTGCGTTGCAGCCAACCCGGAGCGTCCGATGGAATCTGCGCGCTAAGGCTGAACGCAAAAAAAAAGAGGCTACACGTTTCTGCGTTCTAGCGCCAGCTGGATCTGCCAAGGCGGCCGTAAATATGGGTGTGGAAATGGATAAGGGACTGGATCAGCGGGTCAAGGAAAATACGGGATACGAGAGTGTGGAAGAAACAAAAGGCTGGCTGGGAGCAAGAGGCACAACCTGCGAAGCACAGGAATGTTTGGCTCCTGTACAGCACATAGAACATAGCGCTTCTCACCACATGTCCCCTTATTGATAATAGGATATGATGAGGACAAGCAGTGCAACCTGATCATGGAAGACTTGAGTAAAGAGGATATTATCCTAGTACTAACACAGGCGTACCACCAACACTCCCTATTCTCGTATGCTCGAGTAAAGGTAAAGGGGCTGATGCGGTGGAATCTTGCCCCCGAGGCTACCCCGTGAGGCTGTGAACCGAGGCAAAAACCCCCCATCCCATCCCAAGCCGCATTTCTACTGTCGGTTGTTGCCAATGGAGGCCAGGCATTGCCTTTTTTAAACTCCACATGCGCTCCCATATTATCTCATCGCACTGCTACGTCCGCATCTCGCTCTTCGCTTCGTCGTATCCGCCGGTCACGGGCGGCCCGTTTATCGCTTCGTCTTGCTGGATATCTTGTTGTTGGGGAACAATGGCTTCTGGGCGGCCAACGTTAAATAGAATTGGGCTCTGCATCCCTCGCTCGACGTCTCTTTTCAACCAGCCTGCAACCAGGAATTCCCTCTCTATCCGTCTATATTGGACTTCTCCTGCACACACTCTCTACCCTCGGTTCAGCGCTCACAGGCCGATCTACCTTGCCGCTGGACAATTTTCCGCACCCGCCTCGTCATCCGTTCGAGTAAGAGCCTTTCGATATTCAAAACCTGTACAAAAGACTACCTGGAGTCCATATTCTACAGGTGGGTTACATTCAATGCAGTGTCAGTCCTGACGGATTGCTGATACACGAGGCCGCAGTTGTCGTCCACAACAAAGGACAAGCTCGTGTCCGCCGGACAATCAGCTTCATCCTCATCAGCACCACCTTCTTCGCAATCGGTGCCTATTTTGCCATTACCTACGCCCCTCCGATCCCCACGCCCTTCATCATGGGTTCAATGCCCTCGGATGCCGAAACACTCGAGCTCTACTCCCCGGACAATGACTTTGCACGCGAAGTTGACGAACACATCAAAAATTGTGCCCTGGCACAGTCCCTGAGGGCCAATCCCGATTTTGTCGAGTCAAGACCGCACCTGAAAATCCCCGAAGAGCTGAGATCACACAATTTGACGGCAGGGACATTGGCGGGCCCAGGAATGATCGTGGTGCCCCCGTACTACTTCAACGAAAAAGGCGGAAAATCCATGGTGCAGATATTCTACGTCGGCACGGATGTTTCTGGACATCCGGGGATCGTGCATGGAGGGTTTCTGGCCACCATGCTCGACGAGGGACTGGCGCGGTGCGCATTCCCTGCCATGCAGAATAAAGTGGGCGTGACTGCCAATTTGAACATTAACTACCTCAAGCCGACGATGGCTGGACAGTTCCTGGTGCTGCGGGCCAAGACGACGAAAGTCGAAGGCCGCAAAGCGTGGGCTGAAGGGTGGATTGAGAGCCTTGAGGTTGCCGAAGGAGAGGAACCCGTGAAACTGGTCGAGGCGAGCGCCCTGTTCGTTGAGCCAAAACACGCACAGGTACGTCTGCTGTGGCAATTTCTAGTTAATGCGGGCTGCTGTGACTGACAATCCGCGTCATAGGTGTTGAAATCTCTTTACAGGGTCACCACATGACCTCAAGCGTAAAGGATACCGTGGTGTTGGAAATTGTCGACTATTCTTTTCCCTCCAAGACCTTATTGTGCTCAACTCGGTTCAAGAAGAGTATCAAAAGCGTTTAGACTATGGAGAGTGGAGTACATACTGGGACCTTTGCTTCGCGGGGTAGGAGATGGGTTGGGGATATATGCCAATTTGAAGCTTGCGATTTTGAACAGATGGCTAAGATGGCATGGCGGGCATGTTGTCAACGAGGCTGGGAGCGATTTGGCTCATTTAGAGGTGTTCGTGACTTTTTTTTGATACGTTCTAGAGTCGTGCATAGATTATGTGTACAAGAACACTGAATATCAAGAACAAGAATTGTAAATCAAACACATGGCATTGGCTTTTGGCCGCCATCAAATTTTTGTCACCAGATGTGTGAGCTGTCGTGATCGTAAGGTGGGATGTCGCAAAGGATTATTATCAACAACCTCGGAGGCAAATGACGAGGGGTAGCGGGCTTGACGAAATGGAAGATGATGACAGGTCACATTCTATTCTAGAGTAGCCCGAAACGGCAAAATCGCAGCAGCAAGGTGAAATAACGTAGGTCCCAGCGAGACACTTCCTATCTCGACCCATTATTATTCCTACTCGTCCACGATCCCGGCATATTTGTCCCCGATTTCGAAACGCTTCCAGGAACTCCACCGATGGGCGAGAGGGGGGTGGGGGAGTGAGGAAATGTTCTTGGTCAACGGCATATCAGTGGCATGACGATCCCGCATATGTCGTATGATGGATGGAGTCCTGGCGAAGAGGACACATCCCAGTAGTTTTTGCATCCAATGCCCTCGATGGGAATACCCCTCGGTGTCCTCGCTCGCTGACTGCTACCTTTGTATTGTTTTTTTTTTTAACCACTGCATCGCTCCGTGTGACCCCTACCTTGCTCTGTTGCCGAGAACAACACACAGAGGAGGGGAAGACGACAGGCTTCCATCGTGTTCTTGTTTGAATGGCTGGCCTCAGTTTGTCCTGGATCGTTGATGTGGAAGTGTTTCCCCCTGGCTCTTTGCATCCTCTCCCCACCACCCCTTGCCCTCCGAGAAATTCGGTTCCATGTTGTTTGGTTAGAAACTAGAAGATTCGATCGCCAACGGGGGCATTTTCTGGGGCGGCTGCCATCTGCGGACAAATGACGTTGCAGGTAATAAAAATCTAGAATCGATAATGCTTGCGTCTTCACTTGTTGTGCCGAGGGTGTCGAGGTTCCCAACCCCTTGTCATGCCCAAAACTCATGGGCAAAGTTTGGTGGCGGGTGGGATGGCATGGGATGGGATGGTCTTTCGCTGGACATTGCCCAAACAGTGCAAATCCGGTCGCTCCAACTAGCCGTTCTAAGAAAAACGCACGAAGCTCACAGACCAACCGCAAGAGAGCTAATAAATCCCTGGCTGGCTAGACGCCGATTTCCGGCGGGGGCTTATGCGCTAATCCTACCTTGGCATATGGGTAGCGAGGTAGGAAGGTACCTGGTATTTGATTCACTTGAGGGGTCTCCCTTTCACTTTGCTCTCTGTATAAAGACGCGGGGTAGTTCTCTCCCTTCCCGACATGTCTCTTGCTCTTCTCTCACCTTCACGTTGTACTTCTCTTCGACTGTCTTTTCCTCTCACTAGACTGACAAGAGCATCTGCAGCCATGGCTTCGTCTAAATGCCCAATGAGAGAGGCCAATGTCGCTGGTGGCGGCACCCGTAACCGCGACTGGTGGCCAAACGACCTCAGACTCAACATCCTCCGCCAGCACACTCCTGTCTCCAACCCCCTCGACAAAGACTTCAGCTACGCACAAGCCTTCAAGAGCTTGGACTATGAAGCTGTGAAGAAAGATCTCCACGCTTTGATGACAGACTCTCAGGACTGGTGGCCCGCGGACTTTGGTCACTATGGTGGTCTCTTCGTTCGAATGGCCTGGCACAGTGCTGGTACCTACCGTGTCACCGACGGCCGTGGTGGCGGTGGTCAAGGTCAACAACGCTTTGCTCCCCTCAACAGCTGGCCCGACAATGTCAGCTTGGACAAGGCACGCCGCTTGCTCTGGCCCATCAAGCAGAAGTACGGCGACAAGATCTCCTGGGCGGATCTCATGCTCCTCACTGGCAACGTCGCCCTCGAATCCATGGGTGTCAAGACCTTTGGCTTTGCTGGAGGCCGCCCAGATACCTGGGAGGCTGATGAGTCTGCCTACTGGGGCGGCGAAACCACCTGGCTAGGAAATGACATTCGTTACTCGGAGGGCCACGCAGGCGTCGCGGGTGATGGAGTTGTCGATGGTGATGAACATAAAAAAGACCACAAGGACATCCATACCCGGGACCTCGAGACTCCGCTCGCAGCTGCGCACATGGGCTTGATCTACGTCAACCCAGAAGGCCCTGACGGCATCCCCGACCCTGTCGCCGCCGCTCGAGACATCCGCACTACTTTTGGTCGTATGGCTATGGACGATACAGAAACCGTTGCCCTGATTGCCGGTGGTCACTCCTTCGGTAAGACACACGGCGCCGGTCCTTCGGACAATGTGGGCAAGGAACCACAAGACGCTCCCATCGAGCAACAGGGTCTTGGATGGGCCAGCAAATTTGGCTCCGGCAAGGGCCCAGACACCATCACCAGCGGTCTCGAAGTCACCTGGACCGGCACACCCACTAAATGGAGCAACAAGTACCTCGAATATCTCTTCAAGTACGAGTGGGAGCTCACAAAGAGCCCTGCTGGTGCCAACCAGTGGGTTGCAAAGACAGACGACTTGATCATCCCTGATGCCTATGACCCAAACAAAAAGCACAAGCCAACCATGTTGACAACCGACCTTTCCCTCCGTTTCGACCCCACATACGAAACAATCTCACGTCGTTTCCTTGAGCATCCAGAGGAACTCCACGACGCTTTCGCTCGTGCCTGGTTCAAGTTGTTGCACCGTGACATGGGTCCACGATCCCGCTGGCTCGGTCCGGAGATCCCGTCCGAGATCCTGATCTGGGAAGACCCTCTTCCTCCTGCCAACCACCCCATCATCGACGAGAGTGACATTTCCAGCCTCAAGCAAAAGATTCTGGCCACTGGCATCAAGCCTTCCGACCTGGTGACTGTTGCCTGGGCATCGGCTTCAACCTTCCGCGGCAGCGACAAGCGGGGCGGCGCCAACGGTGCTCGCATTCGCCTCGCTCCCCAGAACAAATGGAAAGCGAACAACCCCCAGACACTGAGTCAAGTGCTCAGCGCTTTGGAGAAGGTACAACAGGAGTTTAACAGCTCGGCAAGCGGTGGCAAGAAGGTGTCACTGGCGGATCTCATCGTCCTGGCAGGCAGTGCTGCTGTAGAGAAGGCTGCCGGCATCCCTGTTCCTTTCACCCCTGGGCGCACTGATGCCACTCAAGAGCAAACCGACGCCCAATCTTTCGAACACCTCGAGCCCTTGGTTGATGGATTCCGCAACTATGGCAAGGGAACAAGACGTGCCCGCACCGAACACTTCCTCATCGACAAGGCACAGCTGCTCAACCTCTCTGCCCCTGAAATGACCGTGTTGGTTGGTGGTCTACGTGTCCTGAACGCCAACTGGGATGGTTCTTCTCATGGTGTCTTCACCAAGCGCCCTGGTCAACTGACCCCCGACTTCTTCACCAATCTCCTCGATATGGGCACCACCTGGAAGGCCGCCAGCGCCGATGAGGAACTCTACGAAGGCTTCGACCGCAAGACCGGCCAGAAGAAATGGACTGCCACTCGCAGTGACCTTGTCTTTGGCTCACACGCCGAGCTACGTGCTATTTCCGAGGTGTATGCCAGCGCTGGTAACGAGGAGAAGTTTACCAAAGACTTTGTTGCAGCTTGGGCGAAGGTGATGAACTTGGACCGATTCGACGTGGCTTCCGCTCAAGACCCTGCAAGAGCGCGTCTATAGGCGAGATGAAAGACGCTGTGAAAAAGGGAGAACTATGATAAGCATCGTTGTGCCGTAAGTCGCTTTATCATGCGGTTTGGAGTCGGGTCAGTGGGCAGTCAATTAAGTTCAATCGGTTAGCAGGCTCAATGAGCTGCAACCGTACTAAATAGCAATACAAAATGTACCAGTTGAAATATGACTTTGTATTTTCGATCCATCTAAGATGATAAAGCTGAGTTGTTAGAGCACTAATGGGATGCTGCCCCAAGGGTGTGTAGAACAACGTGGTGTGCATGCCTACAAGATGGAAATGGGCATGACGCACCCCTCCCACTGGGAGCTTCGACACGCCAATCATCATATCGCAGCGAGGGAGCTCCAAGGTCCGCCAACTGCACCATCTAAATAGTTCACCCGGATCGCTGCGAGCAATCGACACCGGTGCAGCCTTTCTCTCTCATGCATACTCGTATGGACCTGTGGGACTGAAAGCTCCTCGTATCTTGTATACTTTGTGTCTCTCTTCATCTCGCTCTCCCCCCCGGTCCCGAGCACCCCAAACCTCCCAATCCCAGGCCCCCAAGCCCGCAACCGTCCTCCAACATGTCTGCCAAATATCTCTTCATCTCGGTCCCCTCGAGTATAACCCCATCGGGCCACAAGGACGACGCGATTGCATCGGTCCAGAAAGCCGCGAACCCGTCCAACGGCGACGTCCTCCCGTTCTCCATCCCCGAGTTCAAGATCGGCACGCTCGATGCCCTGTTACAGCAGTCGGAGGAACTGGCCAAACTGGCGGCAGTTTGTCACGGAGTGGTGGGGAAGGTCGGGGACACGTTGAAGAATATCCTGGACGGGGACGAGGAGAAGATTGCGATGCACAAGAACGTCAATGACAGTATGTTTTCAGAATGCGACTGGAACTTGGCCCGCGTATCGCGGATTTGCGGGATTGAGAGGGCTGACTTTTGCTTGATTGCTGGCCCTATCCAGAACCACTCGAGCAATACCTCCGGAGTTTCTCGTGGAATAAAGTCAAATACCGCGCCGACAGGCCGCTGTCGGAGCTGATTGATCTTCTACAGAAGGTAATGTTTTACTGCTCCGAGAGGTTTTGGTGAGCATTGCCCTGCTGACTCTGACGGGGAAAACAGGAAGCCAATTCGATAGACAACGACGTTCGGTCCAAGTACAACCAATACAACTCGCTCCGCACGTCTCTCCAATCTCTCGTGCGGAAACAGACGGGAAATCTCTCGACGAAATCCCTGGCCCCTCTCATCACAGACCCCAAACTCCTGGTTCAAAACCAACACTCGGAGCACCTGGAGACACACCTGGTCGCCGTGCCGAATGCCAATGTCAAGGAGTTTTTGAGGACCTACGAGACGCTGGCGCCCATGGTGGTCCCGCGCTCGGCGACCTTTGTCGCCCAGGACCAGGAATACAGTCTGTACGCGGTGACGTTGTTCAGGAAGCATGCGCCAGAGTTTGTGCACAAGGCCCGAGAGCGCAAGTGGGTTCCAAGAGACTACAAGTACAAGGAGGGCGGCAAGGAAGAGGAGGAGAGGGAGGTCAAGAGAGTGGAGGCCGAGGAGAAGAGGGTTTGGGGAGAAACGCTGAGGTTGGGTCGGACGGGTTGGAGCGAGGCGGTCATGTGTCTTGTCCATGTGATTGTGCTGAGGGTCTTTGTCGAAACCGTCCTAAGGTACGGCTTGCCGCTGGATTACGTGGCTCTTTTGATCAAGGTATGTTACGCCGTTGGCAATCCCAGCTCCTGGGAGCCGTGCTACACCGTTTTGCTCTTCCCTAGAAATTGCCCAAAGACCAGATGCTGACGAGAGGATCGAACCTCCCCCATTAGACGGACTCCAAACGCGAAAAGAAGGTTCGTCAAGGCCTGGACAGCGAATACTCGTACCTTGCCGGCAACGCCTTTGGGAGAGACAAAAAGGGCAGAGTAGTCAAAGACGAAGGGACAAGTCAGCAGGACATGGTCGCCGGCGGAGACCAAGGAGAGTATTCGGCTTATGTATGTTACGATATCGACGTCGACTGATTTTGCGAGAAGCATGTTTTTGTTGAGAGTGGCAAGCGAAGAAGCGGCAAGAAGAGAGAAGGTTTTGAATCTCTGGGTCCAAGGAGGAAGATCCAGGGAAATGAATGCTCATGTCTTTTACAAGGGCCTTTTACAAGCTCCCTTCACCCCCAAGCGGAAGAAAGATATATAGAAACAAGGAGTTGCTTCGCTGGGGTTCCGACCGTGTCGGAACATGCGGCGAGATCTTTTTAACAAGGGAGTCTGCGGTCGAGGTCGAGGTACAGGACAGGCAGGGGAAGGTCAATTATGAAGCTCTCTCTCTCTCTCTCTCTCTCGCCCCCGTCTTTCCCGTCTTCTTGAATAGTTGCGATTCGCGAATTGTCTATGATTCCGCCACCCACGCTTCCTCCCTACCCTTCTCGTGTCTTCCACTCCCTCAGTCGAGGTTGTTGCTGAGCACACAATTGGACTTGGACTCGCTCGGCCCGGCCTTGAAAGTTTCAATGTAGGGTGGGAAGGTCTTGGACCGTGTATCCTCCGGGCTAGCCCTACTATGGTTTCTCAAGCCGGAAATGCATGTTCCTTCAGCCTTCGCTTTGAATCAGGTTGACAGGAGGCAAGGGGGAGCAACCCTTGGAGATCAAGGGTTGCTCGGTGATAAGATATCGCTTTCTTCTCCTTTTCCTGTACCTTTAAACGGCACGTCTTCGGATCGTGAATTGATTCCTTGGTGGTGATGGAAGGCGAGTCACATTCGGCGTTTTTGAGGGTTGAGGAGGAGGGGG